>NW_026252105.1:0-55089 GCF_025399195.1 Umbelopsis ramanniana AG | reverse complement strand
GAAGAAGAAGAAGAACATGAGGAAGAAGAAGAAGAACGCGAGGAAGAAGAAGAAGAACATGAGGAAGAAGAAGAAGAAGAAGAACATGAGGAGGAAGAAGAAGAACACGAAGAAGAAGAAGAGGAGGAGGAGGAAGAGGAAGAGGAAGAGGAAGAGGAAGAGGAAGAGGAAGAGGAAGAAGAAGAAGAAGAAGAAGAAGAAGAAGAGGAAGAGGAAGATGAAGATGAGGATTAGAAAAATGAAATAACATAAGCACGTAAATTATAAAGAAGCTCCATTCCCAAACTAATAATAAATACTCTAATTGCTACCCAATGCCAACAAAACATATCGACGAAACTCAAACAAAAAGTTAGTGCACCTACGTTTGATATATAAAATTCATTGGATAAACATGTTACCAATGTCTTTTTGCTATTAACTAGCTTTGTTTTGCGACAAAGGTTCCTTCATCAATTTCGCATAAAACATTTAATCAATCTTCTTTACAGAGCAGCTGTTTGCTATGTCGTTAACAATGACTACGAAACTTTTCAACCCACCACCTGCAAACACTATTTTTTTATTCTTACTCTTTTAATGCTGAGATCACAGTGTGTCTAACATTTCAAGTCTTTGATGATTTGCCATCTACTACATGCAGAAAAGCTGACTTTTCAAAACACTCAGCCAACAAGTCGTGTTACTCGCCTTTGACTTTTTGATACCGATACGTGACAATGTTGACCCTGGTCAGGTACCTCATTGCCTTGTCATTGTTTTTCTACAAGCGTGTACACTATTGAAGGGATGAAATTTTTAACCCAAACTCCATGTAGGAAATAACACCGTGTTCCAATGTATCTTTCGGCTAAAAGAATAGAAGTCTCATATCCAATACCACATTTGAGTCGCCACACAGCTATTCGTCATCAAAGCCCTGAATATTACTGGCGTCGCACGAACGTGCTTTGATGGTATGAAAACATTCACTATTCTGTTGACAGCTATCCCGACTCTGGCAGAGAATTGGCCAGAGCCTTGTAAGTTCTGAACAGCAACTATTATGATACGGACACACTCATAAAAACCTCCCAGTCAGAGTGCACTGGCTTGACACCATTGTCGCACAACTGGCCAGTCCAACAAACGTATACACCAAGTTTGCCATGCAAACGTCGCCATCTATCTATACATGCAGAATCATATGATCAATAAGTCTACTCGACAATCTGGTCGGTTCGTTGTCATTTCGACTCGCAATTTTTCTCATGCTATACCGGTTCTACATCCATCCGTGGATTGCAACATAGATATGACAGTTTCCTTTTCAGTATTTATGAAAGGGCATTGTCAACCTGTTTGAAGGTAACGTCACTCCGAAACGTTTTCAGAAGAAAGACTTGCAGAAGGATTAGTAACCCGCGATGCACCATTCCGACACAGATGCCAAAATTTGGATGTATTGCCGTCAAGTCAATTGGATACAGGCACTGAGTATCCTTATGTTCTCGTATTTATTTCTTTCCTGCAGGTCTTTTTACCTACAGTTAACAAGAGACTTGCAAGCTCTTTTTGACGACGAGCGCATATCGACTCCTTGCACAGTTTGTAGTCACTCTACAAAATTTCTTTGGTTTGAGATGAGGATTCAGGGCAGTGTTATCGTCTATGTCGTGGACTTTTATCAAGCAAACGGGACCAACGCATTGGTGATGAGATTGCTCGCTTTCCTGAAGAACGCTAATGTCAGACCATCGTTCCATTGAACAGCTTTGAGTCGTATTCTGTTGATGTGATTATGAGCGTCCCTATGCGTAATTTTGTGAACACTGTTTATATACTTGAACACTCAATTTGTGCCATTACCAATAAAGACTATTATGAACACTCTAATTTGTAAATTACCAAACAAATGTCGTACTACCTGAAGGTATTTCTACCTTGATTGTCTTTACATGCCTGCAGCAGTCGTTTCAAAGTTATTAAATTGTGCGGAGCTCCAATTAGTCAGGCTGATTCAGCCAGCATTGTCGGTCACAAATATATATAAATGCGGTCTCCGTCGTCAATCGAGTTCTCCCGCCAATTTTTCGTCACAGTGCTTCGTTCGACCAGACCACTTTATATGTCCGCAACCAGATTACCAACATATTTTATCAGCCACGGTGGACCCAACCTACTGGACGATAAAGATAAGCCTGGAAAATTCTATGACTGGTTTGGAAAAACCATCCGAGAGAAAATCAAGCCAAAGGCGGTGGTTATCGTAAGCGCTCACTGGCAAGGAGATGGCAACGGTGTTTATGGTAAGACCTGCAGATCATGGTGTGTTTAAATTCTTCACGCCTTTTAAAGAATGCATTCTAGTGGAGGCCACCGAAGGTCCCTTGAAATTGATATACGACTTCTATGGTTTTCCGCCACAATACTACAAACAAACATGGAACGGTACTGGATTACCGTCTTTGGCCAACAAAGTGGCAGAGTTGTTGAAGCAGGTGGGTGCAATGGGGGCAACATAAGTGGATTTAGCCAAGATACGAATCATTGACAACATATATATAGAAAGGAATTCCAGCAACTTTGACTAAGCGTGGTATTGACCACGGCGTGTGGGTCCCATTGAAGAGAGCTTTATCTGATTTCGATATACCACTTGTTCAAGTATCAACATTTGAGCATGAAGATATGGCATCTCATGTCAAACTGGGAGAAGCACTTCAACCATTAAGGTGAGCAGAAAGATGTTTATCTGTTTTTATTTATACATTGATATTCAAAAGATC
Organism: Umbelopsis ramanniana AG; assembly: GCF_025399195.1. Lineage (NCBI taxonomy): Eukaryota > Fungi > Mucoromycota > Umbelopsidomycetes > Umbelopsidales > Umbelopsidaceae > Umbelopsis > Umbelopsis ramanniana. The sequence continues at coordinate 52,321 of NW_026252105.1, read as the reverse complement.
TCATCCACAACAAATTGAAAATCGCAGAGACGAAGGCGTGCTGATCATTGGTAGTGGTGCTGCAGAGCACAATCTTCGCGATATGTGGCAGCACATCAATCGACCATCACCATCCTATATCAAATCTTTCGATAAAAACTTGGAGGATAGTGTGTTGAAGTATACGGTAGGTGCTGAAAATTTGAAAAAGACGAAACATATAAGTGACTGACCATCCATCACTTATAGGGGGAACAACGAAAGGCTGAAGTGTGCAAACTCAACAAAGACCCAGCATTCAGGAAATGTCATCCTACTGCTGAACATCTTGTTCCTCTTCATGTAGCTGTTGGTGCTGCCGGCGATGATAAGGCTGTCAAGATATTAGACGACTTTTTCTCAACCATTGGGTGGTCCAGTTTTGAGTTTTCTAGCAACAATCAAGATAAAACAGAGTTATGATCGCTATCCAGGCGAGGGATGAGTATATATTTGGATTATTCAGTATAACCCACAAGGGTATAGACAAAAGACACCTTAAAGAACTATTTCTAAATCAACAATAAATCAGATGTCAAACAATCGAACACTTCGTTGGATATATACTGATGCTTGCCGCTCCGACCCGATTTGTCCGGTTGCGGGGCGTTGACTTTGTTGGGAGATGGAGATTCGATTGAAATGATATGCTTATCCACTCGTTGGGGTCGACATCCTTTTGATATATCAAACTGTCCTCCTTTCAAGCAATCTCGTATTCGGGCTAGTACCGATTTTGTTTCACCGTTATCCAATACAGTGGCCTAACATAATAAATCCAAATAGAGTAAGATGGACCCAAGATTAGTGATCGGTAAGCAGTAGTGGCGGCAGTAAATGGGAATTCAATCACAGTTGTAGCTGCGTTGAATCTGGACTTCTTGCTACTTCCAAGGCCAGAACACAGAATAGCACTTTGTGATTATAACAGATTTAGAAAATACTTGCCTGTTCTTGGTGGGAATTTTGCGTGATTAAATCGTCAATGTTTGGGCGTGGTAAAGCATTAACAACGGTGAACAGTGTGAGGAATAAGAACAAATATACAAAGATTCTGCGGCTCATATACGCAAACATTAAAACAATGGTGAAGGAGTAGACCAAGGAAAAGAAGAAAAAAAGTTGGAAAAAGTTGGCTGCATTAATATACGAATCTTTGCGTGTCAAAAGGGTAAAAATTCTTGCAGTTCTCAAGTCACTCCGAATTGTACAGCCTCTTTTCCTTTCTCTAAACACTGTCTCGCCCCTCTTCTTCAACTTTTGCCATCATTACGTAGTGTCTCATATTTTGGACGCTGAAGATGCGAGGCCCACATGAACACCTTTCCACTCCGTTGCTCTCTTTGATTAAAAAAATGTTAATGCAGTCAAAGGAATTTGAAAGAGTGTGGCGCGCACAGGCGATTCTATTTCCGTATTATGATCAAAAATGGCCATTTTTTAGGCGGGTACCATTATCACCGCGGGTACGTCGGACGTGCCGTATAGCAAGTGCTTGTGTTCGACGACAATTGTAGACTTTAGGTCTCAGTTATGTTGTATTTGGGTGTTGCTTCTGCCCTCAACAAAAAGACATAGTCGGCTAGAATCACAGACTTGCCTAAAACGGCGATCAGCAATGGCCGGGTTCGGCAGTAAATTGCTACTATTTTCGTGCAATTGTACTTCGCTGCTTAAATGCACATGCTTGTGAATATCGAAATGTAAGATAGAAACCGGAACGTACAAAATCCCAGTCCTTTTTCGCTTATATGACGCTAGAGACAACTCTGTGGTAAGGTTATAAGTTCCAGAACTTGGTGACGTGTATTTCAATGGTTTCATACCTGGCTCCACCCCGCTACTGTCTCATTCCTGAACAGTAGTCCTATCGCTTTCAAATTAACATCGTACAGCAATGAATTTTTTTCTTTGTAACCTTGTCTGTTTGGAAAACATGAAGTGGGAAACATGAAGCTCAACAAAATCTTTTATTTGTATCGCCTGTGTTACATCGCACATACGGATTCCCCTTTGAAAGAACTTCATGTATCTCAAACTCACCAATTCGAAACAGACGCCCAACTCCTGTTGAGAAAATTACCGCCAACATCATTGAGATAAAAGAGTGTTGTTCTCGCGCGCTCGTTCTATCGCCTACCGCTATCCTGTTCCACGCTGAGTCGGTGGTTGTCTCTGTTGAAAATGTGGCACTAAAACTTGAGATGAAAATTTTGTTTCGTCCACCGCACCAAACACTTGATTTCACAATATTTCTTGCGATTTGTTGGACACATCCAGCGATATTGATGGTTGAGCCGCGGAACTGAAAGTACTCAGTATTGTATTGAATTCAGTGATTGCCATGAAACGACTGTTACAGATAAATTTGAACAGGAAATCGCCATTGGTTTATATGACAGGTGCAGTGACAAGTCATGTGATGAACTTTCAGCTTGCTCATCTTCGAATTTTACCAAAATCTGTAAATGAATGCCAGAACGTGGACATTCGAATGCTATAAGCCAAAACCGGGTCCTCAATGGATGTAAAAGATTACAAATTTTTATTTTAGAAGTGAGTTCAAAACTGCTCAATATTTTCAGGAACAGTAGCGTTGTTGTAAAATTGAGCAATAAATTTATGGCTCTCGCGTAACGACCACGTTTCAAAACATGAAGGAGCAGAGTGCTCACCATATGTCTGTCTCTCACTGTGTAATAGCATCGATAATGTTACTGTAAGTCTGTCTCATTCCCCTTCCAAATGTTGAAAGCGTGCGCAGCCGAAGTAGTGTTGTCAGTGTGGATCTAACACAGCGCATGCTGTTCGGCGATGGTGCTTTGGCCACTACTGAAAAAAGAAACAAGTTTCATGCAACACAAGGATCGGCCAACCAATGACCACGTCAATCGTTATTTGAAATCAGTGTTCCCTATCAATCATTCTAAAGGCGTCTTCTTTCGCTCATGGCGCAGGGATATAAGAAAATCATATATCCTTGGGTACTATCTCACCTGAAGAGCAACAACACAATCCGAAACATTGTTGTAAGATAAGATTGAGCATGCTTGTTCAATGAGTCCCCAGGACGAAGTTGGATCAATGTGCGATATTTGAGCCATTTTGTAGAATTGAAGTAGATTTGCTCACCAGGAAGAATCAAGTGAAATGCAGAGGCAGGGTTGTAAACTCCATAACGGAACAACAGTTCACATGTACTATATAAACTACTTTTGCTGTTCCTGATCCAGATAACTTACTCATGCTATATAGTGCTTCGTTGGTTATAGCTCCTCCAGTACTCTCCTTTTCTATCATATAGTCGCTATTTCTATGACAGCGAGTCATCCATCCACAGAACGTAATGCCGATAATCTTTCCTGTTGAGCAACAAGTGTATTCAGCGACTGTTCCCTTCTCTATAGCTTTAGAAGAATCTTCAAGTTATTAAAGTATAATTCACCAGTTGTACTGGTTAGATTATACAAAGTATATCACAGGGTGTAGTTCCGCTTTACAATCGCTTGAACGAACATATGTTATTGCGAGAGTATGGTGAAATGCCCCTTCCCATTGCCGGGATGCTACCAATTATAGCAAAGTTTATAAAACGTAAACAATACATAAGTAAATGCAGCCTAGGAATCAGCGTGAATACGAATTCTAGCATTTGATATCATCGGCAGCATTAGGATTACTATTGCGTTGAGGTATATGATTGCCCGTGCTGATGGTTGAGCAGTTCTCGGTTTCACTTGCATAAGCTTAACTTTCTGGGCTGATTGAGAGCGTAGTCTTTACAATGGTGCCTATGAAAGCGGCATTTAACCCAAGCTGTCAAACTCTAATAGAGACATTGTGGCGGATTCACGTTTTCATACCACTCACCTAGCATCTTCACCTTGCTCTCTTCATCTTCACTGCTCTGATCACGGCTACCCTGGAAATGGGTTAATGCCTCTTGATTGGATAGAATATACGAGACTGTTAGTCGGGACAGCTCACGACTTCCCGGACAAGCTCGGGTCCTAAAAAAAAAAAGAACGACTCAGGACCGCTATCATGCAACACTTTTATCCAAAGACGATTTCAAAGCGAAGAGTAGAGGTGGGATATGCTTTGTTGGAACCATTTGAGTAAGGTTGGTTGTGAGAGAGTGTTAGCCAAAAAATTTCAAACCAGGCACAATCGTACCTCTCGCTATCAGATTTTCCCTGCCTCAAGACTGTTGGGCCGAGGTCGGATCAAAAAATTCTTTCATCCACTACCATCCGTTGCATGAATAGCTTTACCTCATGTGATGGGACCGCTCTTCCATTTGCTACTTCGTATATAAAGAACCCATCATTTCCATTCCCACGCTTTTCCTCATCCTTTTTTCTTATAGGTCAGATCAGAGCAAGTTCTCCAGGCTTTCCCCACTTGAAGATTTAGGTAGAGGTTTGGGTAAGTACATAAGCACATACAAATACCCAGGTACCATTTATCTGACCGCCAAGGTCACCACAGACAAGGTTGGCAAGGAGCAGAGGATATCAAGAAAGGTAGATTAGAAATGTAGTTTAGAGATTAGTAGTTTAGAAAGTAGTTTAGCAAATAGCTTAGAAATTTTTAACAGAGCTCTCAAACATCCGGCTGCTCACGATCTAAACCTCCGGGATCCTTCTATGAAGAGCCTTGCCAGCTTTGAGAAGGGCTCCTAGATCGAAGAGTCAGTTCTCCAAAGATAGTGTGCTTGGCAAGCTACTTAGGAGCTCTGGTCATGTAGTTGTGTTGCTCTGCAACCTTCTACAATGACAGCCGGTCTGCAGGGGTAATGGTAGCCTAAAGCCATCTGATGAGACCTTTGGCAAGGTCGAAACCCTTCTATAATCTTAATAATAATAAAAAACACATTACTGCGGTGTCTATGATTTTGAGGGATCAATCAAATATTGTGGCAGAAGCCATCGGTAGCAATCGCATATCCTGACAGGGCATGATTCTGATAGGGCCCTAAGAGTTGGATCTGTCAAAAATGTCAGGAACATGAAATACCACATAACGAAAGACTGCCAGATGAGCAACTTCTGGATTCAACGCATAAACATTCATCTCCATGAACTTTACAGTGGGGTACTGCATTTCAAATCTACATTTTGGAGATCTTCATATTTTTACCAAGACAAAAATTGTCACGAAGCCTGTTGTAGACACCTGTGGAAGCAGGATTGGGCAAGTCAAATTGGAATATATTTTCTCTTGCCCATTTTCTCGAGAGAGATATATCCAGATGCATTCATCAATGTCTTTTGAACGTTTTAATAATGGAAAGGTTACCAGGACTCAAGGAGGGGAAGTGCTGTACGAAACATTGGTTGCTGTACCTTTGTCCTTACAAAGAAATCTTTGCTAAATGGTGTCTGTCCTTGTCATGGTCTCATTCGTTTTCTCAGGCAAAGATAGATGAATGGTATCACAGTTTCTTACACGTGTGTCTCAGAGTAATTGACGCGAAACAATAATACTCCTATTGATGATGAATTGAACAAAATGACTTCTCAGAATCCTCGTTAGCCGGACCAGCCAAGCATACTAAGAAAACGATGGGGTTCTGAAATCGCGACGTTGGGTAACCTTGTTCCTTCAATCTATTAAATTAAATTTTCTCATCTAACTATCAGAACAGAATCAATAGAAGAATGTGTAATATACAACAGTCAAAACCCAGTAGGTTTCAGAAGTGAGAAAAGATCGGCGTTGATATTAGCCATACAACAAGTTCGGGTTATGTTTGTTTAATTATAACAAGAGAGGCGACAACTGAACATTTCGAATGCACTATGATCATTGCTTATAATTTATCATTCATTGCGCAGTGTGCTGCTTTGCAATGCCTCAACAACTGCAAGACATACCAGACAATAGCTTTGCGATTATCGCTGCCAACTATGCTCAAGGAAGGTCGTAGAATATAATTTAGCAGCATTTTGTTTAGGACTGACATCCATCTAACACACGCATAGAGCATGTCGCACTCCAATACATTTGATCTCATCTTAAAAACACTACTATGATCAAAGAAATGAATTTATCAAAAAAAAAAAATTGATTCGGATTCCTCCAATGTACATAACTGTTGCTCTAAAGCAAAGATTCTATATAAACAAAATTATGTTTAAAAGTAGGTGCTATATATAAACATGGCAGTGGCGGCAACGAAAGGCAATAAAGTAGCATGCATAGATGATGATGAAGAAGAAGCCTGTTGGGTAGAAGCGCTACCCGAGGCGCTTTCACGGGATGCTGCTGATGGCTTACTGCTATCGACTTGCTGCTTGGTTTCTGGCACACTTCCGTCTCGCTTGGGATACACAAAGTTTGATTCCCAGTAAGGCGACGTATCATCGAGACATTGATGAATAGGCATGACGTTGAACTTTTTGGACACCTGAGGTAGCCACTTCATGGCGGTTTTGATGGTGTCGGCATTGAGCTCATGCTGAAGAGTGATATGGCCATTTGTCGAATCGGCAGAGGTGTTGCGATCAGCAAGCCATTTTTCGAAATATCCATCAACTTCTGATGAAGGATGGCTAGATCCTATTTGCCAATCAAACGAATCTTGTTCCCACAAAAAGGTTCGCATACCCATTTGATGTGCGATAGCGCGGACACGATCGTCAACGTCTCCAAACGGCTGAAGATAAAATTAGGTTAGTACTCTTAAATCTACAGCACTGCCATATTGGGTTCCGTCCTAGGACAAACTTACAGGACGCCAGCACTTGGTAGTAACACCTGTAGCTTCTTTGATAGCACGAAGTGACCAGTAGAATTCAGCGACTAACTGTTCGTTTGTGAGGGAAGTCATCTGCTTGTGACTCCAGGTGTGGCTGCAGAGGACGTTTCCAGAATTTAGTGCTCTCTGAGCTGCGCTGGGGAAACTAACCACATACGAGCCAATATCTAAATATTAAAGTGAGAGAAAAAGTCAACAAAAACATATCTAAACTGGGTGATACTTTTTTAGGAGTGAGCTTACAAAATAATGTGGCAGTGTGATTTTGGTCCGTCAAGAAATCGTAAAGGGCAGGTTCAGCCCAACTGTCGGGATGGTCAAAGTTGACCGGATTCAATGGGCCATCGTCGTAGTTGAGACCCCAGTCACCAACGGTGGGACACATGTAATAATCGGAAGGAAGGTACGTCGCCTTTGGAGTTTTACAAATACTAGCGGACCACCAACAGTCGGGATCCTGATCTATGTTATAGTTGGATACATCGAGACTGCCGTTGGGTAGCTTCTTGCGAATAGGTGCTTTTGGAACTTTGGTCCAGTCAATAGCAGCAATGGCATTTTTGACTTCGGGGGAGTCGGTGGGTGGCACTTGCTTCACTGCAGGGTACTTGGAAAGATCCAATTTCCAATGCATGTCCAAGCTACCGGTTGGATATGGCTTAGTAGGTACAGCGTCAACTACACCTGTAGGCTTGGGAACGTCGGATAAAAATGCTGGTGAGCTCTGTGGCAAGACACCATCATTTGCTTGCGCCAAAACGATCGACATCCATGCGCTGATGATGGCTAACTTATAGATCATGATGGGACGAAGTTTTGAGAAAAGAGTTGAAGTTGCGTAATGTTTTAAAAAGTGAAGATGCTCGGCAGAGTTGAAGCAATAAAAACAATAGCAAAATCGAAAGGGTTACACCCACCAATACAGCAGTTGATCATTTATATATTGACGCAGATACCCCGTATTCGCCAATATCGACTCGACGTAATAATATTATTAGCAGTCAGGGAAACAGCGTTTTTTAATTTCATTTCAAGCAACACAATTCATTACTGTAGATATCAACGAGTCAATTTGTTGACGATAAAATTGACTTTTCGGGAGCATATGTTATAAAACTGAATTCGAATTGCGTCTATTGCTTAGGATGAAATGACGTTACAACCCATTTGCTCCATCGACTTTTCTTCATTGCTTTATTTCTATTGCCTTCAATGACGTTGGAACCCTTACATGGCATAGGTAAGAGCTATTCTTTATGGATTAGCTACCTCAGTCCCCTATCTTACGCTATTTGCAAGCCCAAACGTCTTGGTTGAAATTAGGACGCATATACCAATCCAAACTCCCCAAACCCCCGCAAAGTTCCGCACGGGCCATATTTCAATATTGGCGTGCAACGAGAAATCATCATGTTCATTATACTGAGGGATAAAATAAAAACAATGATATGAGGGAAATGAATATGATAAAAGTAAAATAACGTTTTTTTTTAATACGGTATAGATTGACCGCTTGACAGGTATTAGAAGATAGATACGAGGTAAATAGTCTACAATCGAGCGCCAACAGAGGCTGCCTCTGCCTTGGCTCTTTTTTTCTGCTCCTGAATGCTGGGCAAATTATCTTGACCAACCATGTCAGCCAACCTAAGAGTGCGTGCACTCACTGAAATTTTCGGGTAAGACTTCTTGAGCAGAACGATACATTGGCAGTGTCTGTGTACCTACCTGTGGCATTATCTCTACGGTTTTTGCCTTCTCGTCTGCACTTGCCGATCCGTTCAACCAGATCCCACGCTTGCCCTTCCGGCAAGATGGTGCCATCGCTTCCACGCTTGGGGATACATTCTGGATTCAATGCAACCTCGCTTGTCACCTTGCCGGTCTTGAACTTGCGGTTCAACAGAATACCCTGCTCTATATAACGAGAGAATGCATTCTTCATGGTTTCCTTATTGACAGCTTCCAGGTAGCTCTGTGCAAACGAATGATCCAATTGAGTGGCTGTTACGCTAATTCACAATGAGTCCAGGAGAAACAAACAAACTTACCAAATCGCCTTGGTAATAAAGTGTTTTACCCAAAGCCTGGGTTCGATTTGAAAATGTCTTCTCGTCTATCCATTGCGGGACTTCTGCATCTGGCTTGGCGGGTGTCAGCGATAGCAAAGCAACCGCCGCAAGCCAGTAGCTTTCAACAAATGGCCAAATGAGGAAGCATAAGAAATCTGTAGACATAGGGTGAGACAGCATTCATTCAGACGAAGTAAATTTCGGCATGAACTTACCATAGTTCTCGCGTCCACAAGCTCTTTCAGCATCCGTTAGACCAACCCATCCATCATCGGTCACTTCCAATACATCATTTTCAACCAGCCATCGAATCGTTCGTAGGGTATTAGATTCAACACCTCCTTGTTTAAAGATCATGTCCAATTTAAGGAGACTGGACACAAAGCTGACCTCATCAAGCAGTTGATCAATTTGCATACGCTGTTGCAATTTAGCTCCACCACGTTTAATGACCGTGTAAAGTGAAACGCAGACAATGGCTGGACAGAGCGAGAGAAATCAGTAAGAGGGGATTGATACAAAGATAAACATCACTAGGTGCAACCTACATTCTTCAACGAAAAGATGGATGACTTGGTTGCGGTAGTATGACAACTCAAATCGCTTGATGCCATAGAATGTCGGCTCAATGACTTCCTTTCCAGTCCGTTCGCCAATGAGGTCCTTGAGAATGGTAGTGGCACTACGTAGTTGTTATCTATTATTAAGTATGCCGCCTAAGCAGGAGTTTTTTTTTTCCTTCTTCATTGTGAACTTACCGATCAACAATCACACCAGTTGGAATATTGCCGAACTCTGCAACGTTGCCACCCTTGTTGATGATGATACGTCGAAGCCATTCAATACGGCGAATGAGTTCGTTTCGTCCTACACCACGTCCTCTAAGCGTCAAGATAATTGTACCAACCAAGGCAGAGGGCATGACAACCGAGATGGCATTCTGAGATTTAAGTAAATTAGTGAATGAAAAAAAGGACACTGGTCGTTACAAGCGGATTTGGAGGTTTGCTGCTACTTACAATATCAGCAAGAACTCTAAATAAGAAAAGGCAAACAACAATGAAATAAATTAGTCTAATGTCCAAACCTAATCCAACCCATCCATGTCACACCAAATAGAAACATACTTGTATCCAAGAGATTTGAGTAAAACGACCTTATTTGATGCCAAGCTGACATCAAAGTTTGTACGAATGGCCATTTGCTTATTGATCCAATTTTTCAACGAAAATGGCTTGGATACACGAACATCTACCCGTCCCCACTTGAGTTGCAAGAGCCTGGAACTTGAAAAGACACCCCACAAACTCTCCTTCTGCTTTGGAGTTCCAAGCAGCTCATTAGCGTAGTTGGATGTTTCAATGATCTTGTCGTAACCAATGGAAATGGGGACAAGCATGCAGTCTGTAGCCTTGCCAGCGAGGATGGTATCGAGAATGATCTTGAGAATACCAAACTTAGGGGTCAACAGCTTTCCGAGACGGGAACGAGTACCTTCTACAAAACATTCAATGTTGTAGCCACCCGACATCAACTTCGCTATGTATTCCTCAACAATAGCTTTGTACAATAGATCGTCACCCCATTCTCGTCGAATGAAGAAGGCACCGGAACCACGCAGCAAGGTCCCAATGACGGGCATATCTAGGTTATCGCCTGCAACAATATGAGGGATTTGCAACCCAAGGCGGAACATGACATAGCTGACTACGAGGTAATCGACGTGAGACTTGTGAGATGGTAATAGAATCAAAGATTGCTTTTTTTGTTCCGCAATCTGAGCTACTCTACGAAGCTATTGAGGTTGATCATGTCAGCATGATGCTACTTTTTGAGAAAAGCGATGGCTGAACTTTACCTCCATCCATTCACTCTCCTTGATATGTATGCCTTGGTGATATAAGCGAACCAAGATGTTGTTGATAGTGAATGCGAAAAATCGCAATAACCGAACGTCGTCCATGTTAGAAAAGCATTTATCGGCGATCACCTTGGCGACGGCTTCTAATTCCTTTTTAAACTGCTTTCGCTTTCGTTGGAGCTCAGCGATTCTTTTCTTTTCTGGAACTGGAGATCCTGATTTTTGTGAATCGCCCAGGAAATGAGCTTGTCTCTCCGCCAGAAGATCGATGACATTTTGAACTGGGTAGGATGTGGTATCAGTATTGCGTGAACGAGTGGATAGTGACACGTCGTAGTGAGCAGCTCCACCACCTACCTTCTCTACTATTCAAGACTTTGTCCTTCATCTCATTGGAAAAGCCCTTGTAATAAAATTTAGACCCAATATAGTGTCTGTAACCACGCCATCCCTGTTCAAACAAGATCACACAAATCAGTCGTCCATCAAGCAAGGAATTTTTTTTTGGAATTCATTGTTCAAAGCCTTACCGTTCCATTGTAGAACAACCCAACGTTGAGCAAAAACGCCACGGGATCTTCACGAATTCTTCGAGGTTCTTTGGCACTAATTAAAGTTGTCGGTGTACATTAGATATCTAACGTTCGCTCGCTCGCTCGCATCCATAAATTATTCGGCATAATTCTCCAACTTACACAATATTTCGATGCTCTCGTACACCAGTTGTCCATTCATCCAAGGTATACTCTTCTGCTTTTTGCTGACTGTCGTCGTCATCGTCGCTACCTTCATGGTTGGCACCTCCACCTGCATTGTGAGTAACGAGATTCAAGTCGGGTGAGTCATCTTGTGGGTTCTGCATCAAACATATCTCGCGGTATTGCTCCAGTAGACGTTTAAGTCTGTCCTCTGTCAGGACATTAGCCATGCTGACGGGAGATGGAATGGGTATTCTGGGATATAACTATGTCGGGCCAACTTGCGACTGTGTGGGGCAAAATGTTTTCAGGCGGGCGACAAAACTGAAAAGCTCCACTGGCTGAGAACCAATTGGTCCAATTTTGTGACAAATGCTTAATGGCTAGAAGAGGGCCGACAAGCTCAATTTGCAGCGACTTCATCATTCATGCTGGCTACTGAACAATTTCATCATACCGTCTTCCTTCTGTTTTAAGCCTATCTCTACTTTCCCACCACATGAAATTACCGACGGCCAGGTATAGCATCCCATTTGCGGACAGTGCACTCTTTGCGTTTGCACGTCATTCAATGAACTGTAACTATTCACACGGTAAGGACGGGATGATTAAGCGTGGGCACAAGACATCTTGTAGAACGGATGTTACCGTGAACGGGGTTTTTTCTCGGTTCAATATGACGCATATCTTTGAAAATTTAGGATTTTTTGGATTTTATATAATTTTTGGCATAATGCAAACAAAAAATTGTAATACGGGGAGGGGATATTTACAAAGTGGAATATAAAATTTTTTTGTCTAAAAGCAAGTAACCAGACTAGGATTAACACAGTGAATTTTTTGGGGGGTAAAAGGAGTAAAAAGTGTGGAGAGGTGGTTGATATGAAGGATGGAGATCAAGGGGTGGGAAATATACAAACGTAAAATATGATATGCAGTGAAAGGGAAAACAAAAATATATAGCATTGGCTTTATGCTTCGGTCAAGCACCATCGACCAGCATCTCCATTTTCTTCAACTCGACAACGAACGGCTCGACCCGAATGATAGACAACGCCATCAGCACGAACAAAGAGAATGGGAAGTTCAAGGCTTCGGCTACCGTGAGTATCAGGGGTGAGAAGGTCATGGTTTGTGACAATGACATCTTGAGTGGAGGGTAATTCTACAGTGTATTGTTCTTGTACACCTGCACTTTGTAGTCGGCGAGCATGGAGAGGGCCATGAGGACCAAGCCAAATTTCTGTTCCTTCAGCGACATCTTTCGTCCAGAGATCCAATGAGTGCGACCCTGGCTTATAGACTGCGGTAGTCAAGGTTGGGAATGGGGTGATTTTGCATTGTGGCTCGTCTTGCTTGGGAGCAAGGCTTTCAAAGTAAGAGTACTGGAATTTGGCAATGCCAACAATAGTCCAGCAAAGATAGTCATCGACTTCTTCGACAGTAACAGCAGCAGAGCCTTCTGATGCGGTGGCTTCATTGACAATAACACGAGAGTTCTCGTATCCCAAAAATGCGTTGGCATTATTGGTGGATTGATCAACGACAGCATCAGTGAAAGCACCAGCAGCAGACAAATAGGATGGTGTGCCACTGTTGATGGAGGATACACGTTGAAGAGCGACCTTTTGCATTTGGCTAACTGGGCCACCGGCTTGCTGAGCAATGCGACCCTTCTCAACCTTGCGAATGATCAAAGGCTCTGAGGACACACCCGTTTCCAAATCGGTGAGAATGATTTCTGCGCCGTAAGAAACAGGGACATTGGAAGGCATACGGCCGTTGCTGGCACCTGCCAAGCGAACCACAGTGATGGAAAAGGCAGACCAAGTGGAATTCTTAGCGCATAATTGAGATCGTTCAACCGTCATGTATTTGGTGCGAACGGTTTGAGAATTGATGCGGTTGAAAAGAGATACAGGAGAGTTGGAAAGAATGCAGCTGGATACATTGCGAGCCTTGGCAGTTTTCTTTGACGGCTTAGAGATGATGTTGATAGGGTTGGTATCAAAGGTGGCATAGGGCTCATTTGCGTGGCGAGCATGGCTGACATTGACGCGGAGTTGAAACTGTTTGGCTTTGGCTGTTCCAGTAACATGAAGATACTTGAAGCTACCAGTCATGGTTTCATCCAAAATGGCTCTTTGGCCGACCGTACGATCTGGACCAATTTCTGAGCAAATGACAGACATGGCTACGGAGGGACGTTCCATGGTCTTGTCGGTCTGTGCGTTGGCGGGTGATTGGATAGACACCACAGGAGGAGGACACAAGAAGCGCTTCTCGCTGCCATAGGATTTTTGAGCAACCGCAGCATGCAAACAAGTAATAGTGGTCATGCGGTTATTGGAAACACTGGCGGTATGAGGAGGAGAAGGAGGCGCATCACAGATAGGATACTTTGCATGTTGACCAGCAATTTGTTCACGAATACAACGTCGGATTTTGGCAGCTCGGTCATCTTGTGATTCAAAAGGCGCATCGGACCATTGTCGTCGCTTCATACCCACTGTTTCCATGTGGGGAGAAGGAGGCAAATAGTTATTGGGGTGGTTGGCGAGCAAAGAGGCGACATTGGCCTCGGTCTTTGTCAAACCAGCGGCGGCGGCAGCTGCTTCTTGCTGTTGAGGAGAGTCTAAGATAGACTGTATTGACATGGTAGGAGATTTTTGTTGTGGTCGGTCAGAGTTGTTGTTGGACGACAAATACGACGATAGAGATGGCAACATGGGAGGAGTCGGTGGTGGTTGTTGATGATGATTATGATGGGCTTTATCAATGGCTGATAATAAACTATCCATAGGCGACATGCCAATGAAACGAACGCGTCGACTAGAACCAAAAACCTGATCGGAAATGACGTGCGACGAAGACATGCACTCTTTAAGTTTAAAAGTAGAAAGAAGGCAAGTAAACGGGAATTGTTAAAAAAGAAGTTGGAGTGAAGGATTTTTATAGCTGAGCTGATAAGCGTTACAACCTGACTGAATATGAAAATAGATAAGATTGACTCCCAAAAAATTATTTGCTTTTACCTGATCCAATCTATCATCACGTGCAGATAATGCTACTTTGGCCAACATTACTTTCCCACAGCATGAATACGGTCATGCTTCCTTCACTCAACGGCAGACGCATATAATCAACCACGTTCCCTTTACAACAGTGGAGAATCACATCGCAGCATAAAAAACCGCTATCGATATATCTAGGAATGAAAATGTCAGAAGGTTCGAAAACTGCCGAACCAAAAAAAATTCGCACGATTGGTGTAGCAGAGTCGCTTATCGGGCCAATCGGATATCAGTATGCCCTAAGACCGCTGTAGATCCCGTGTTTGCCAGTGCTAAAACTTCAGGCCAGTTGTGCTGTTGAGCATAACCATGGTAGCCTAGGTGTTAAAGACTTTAGGCAATTTCAGTGTGCTTTGCTTCATGGAAAAGTGTATAACGCTTAGAAACCGCTGATGGCAAGATAAGAAGATTGTGGGAAATATACCTTCTAATCCCGTTTATACCCTGCTATGAATGGTATATTTGAGATCTGGCTTTGAATCTCCATCATCAAATCATAGACCCAGGATTGAATGCTTCAGCCAATCACCGCCCTGGATCGACTATGACTCGACTTCAGCCTTCAAAGTCGATTGTGCCTGTTTAAATAGGAAAATGAAAAAAGTGGTACGCTACAGTCCACCTATGCACCCTCTTATTTGCTTTACCTGCTTGATCATATTAGCTTAACACTTTAGCTCTCTATATCCAGGCTTTCATCTATGATATGGGGCTCCGCACGGACTTATCTTTTATTGATCGCAAATAAAGTTTTGATTTCACACGGCGTTTTGAGGGGGGGGGTAGCACCGCCAGCTGGAAAAATACTTGAATACACCGTATTGGCAATTTAAACAACACAATGAAAAACTAAATTCTGTAAGTATCGGCTCACTTTACATGGCATGTCTACTAGAGATGCATGCACGTATACCTACACTAGCCTCCTTCTCCACACTCTTCCCCACCTATCTGCACGTATACCCCCCATTCTACAGTTTCAAGGGTTTAACGCTCACTCCACTATTACCTAATAAGTCGTTCGCCGGTCTTATCTTACCGACTGTGGGAAGAACGAAAAGCCATGTGAGTGGCAAATGGGTCTTTCTTATCTATTGCTATTTATGGCCTTTGTAACCCATTTGGCCCCCCCTTGTGTGCTTCAGAACTTGCCTTACGCAGCATTTTCAACGCAGTCAACCATAAAGCAGGATGTAGTGATAGGATTGGTTTATCTTATATTAGACTCAGTCATGTTCGTCGGTGTTATCGGGAAAATGACTTCTTTTCATCCCCGGTTCATTTAGTTCACACGCTGGCTGACGATATAACAAATAAGCGGAGAAAAATTATGCCACGGTGACTTTTGGCTTCAACATCTATACAACGTGCGTGGCGTTCAGGGACAAGTCGCCACTCCGCTCCTTATCTTTTACTATAAGGGGATTATCATGTCACACTCGCTCGTGATCTGGCGAGCTTCTTTTCCAACATCTCTAGCGCTACGAAAAAAAAGTTCCTACGTACACGTGTGGCCACTAATACCCGTGAGACAACTGCGGAGTGAACCGAGTCAATAAGAAGTATCCGTGCGAAGGAAGAAGCTATGACAAGGTTGGCGTTGTAGTCACTGATGCCAAAATCAAGGTAGTGAAAGATGTCATCCATCGTTCGGTCTTGCAAATAGTGAAAGATTAAGACAAGACCAAAGTGTACGTTCAACTCAAGGAAAATAGGCAAGATGAAAATTACCTGTGTACTGCTGCTGTTAATTAAGTAAAACTCACACATTTAATTGCACCGTTATGTACGACAGCCGGTTGTGCCTTGACCCCCCAGTACACGGAAATTACCGGTCAAAGTACTTTGCGGTTGTACGGCAGAGTGCGCGTGGGCGGGTGGGAACAGGCATTGCCCAGCTGGTTTGATAGTTTATTTGTGGAGAGGTGGCTGGTACAACAATAAGTTGGGGTGGGAAAAGATAGCATTTGTGCAGGAGATCGCTGACGATAATGAATATGTCATGTTTACCATCCATCAGCTGAGGGTTTAGAAAGGCGCATGGCGATCTCCTTGTTTGCACAAATCTATTGTGGGATATAATTCAATCATATGTTATCCAAGTGCGAGAACAGCGGTGGTCTTAGTTGTCTAGACCAAGGCAAAAAGGCATAATCAGAAAGATCCCATTTCATGGCTAGGCGCAAGTCACGTGCCAAAATACTTTGCTCACCAGAAGGGTGGTCACTATTTTCCACGCATTCCTCCTACACAAGATGTCAAAAAACAACGCAAGAGACTACGTTGACGCATATGTAAAGGATATCAAGAATGATACGCAGGATTTTTTGAAAGAGAATCAACCTTCATTTGATCCCAAAAAAGCTGCATCGCTTCCTGCAGCACCACTGCCACCTTCGTCCTCAGCTGACACCAGCAATTCAACCCCTAAAAGTCATGCTGGATTACATATTCCCACCCATGATCCCAAATTCTCGTCGTCTGAGCCAGCTTCTGGCCAAGAAGCACCAACAAAGCCCCAAGAAGAGCCAAAGGTAGTATGGGCCGTTCGAGATTTCATTGATCAGAAACGCGCCATTCACGACACTGCCCTCGATAATTGCGCCGACCTTCACTCTGATCTTCTCACGTGCTTCAAGGACGGAAGTTGGTGGGATAAGGCAAAGATGTGTGAAAAACAAAAGCAACGGTTCTGGAAATGTTTCCATGAACAAAAAGGGTTCCTTAAGGAAAATAATTTCAACAGCCCTGTTAGCACGGATGAAGAGGATGCTACTATTTTACGAAAGGCAGCAGGTCTGGCAGCGAATCAGAAGAAAGATTATGACCAGCAGGACAACCAACCATGAAGTGCATGCATGCTATAGGCTGCTGTTACGCAAAAGATACAAACAAAAAAAGAAGAGGCAAAAATATAACAACAACAATAGACTTGCGTTAGACGACTTGTTAAAAAGTGGTTGGGACACAACACTGTATAGTAGTATCATTAGATTCCCATTTCCCTTCACCAGTTTTGTTAAATACAATAATCATATAAATAAAAGCATAGGTTTGAACGAATAGGATAATTTATGGCATTTGCATAGTACTTCCCGCTCCGTTCCTTAACCGATAACTTCCGCTCGTGATACAACGTTCAGAAGGTAGATGCATTTTGTGATTATCAAACAAGCGGTCGGGGAGCCCATCGATCATAGATCATAGTTTAGTCACTGTGACCCTCTCGGGAAATGGACACATTTGGCTATTGGATCAAATTGGGACTGGCATTTCATTTGAGGGTATTTTTTGGCAAGCAGCCAGGGAAACGCCTGTGTGCCAAATCTGCCAGCCACCCACCAATACGAACTCAGTACTCACTCTCCTTACAACAAGGAAAGCTTGCTGTTAGCCTTCATGTCCAAAGACGTGCCAGAGTAAGTTGAAATGTTCTTTAAATGATTTAAGCATTGCATGTCCCCAGAAATCCTCCATCTGCCTCAAAGTCGCATACTTGAAACTCAATGTACCCTATATGTTAGATCAAGCAAGGACAGTGAAAGCATCTCCCCTCTAGGAGAGTCGAAATCTCAACCACCGTCCACCGAGGACACTCAGTCAACCAACTCAAACTCCATTCCACACATTCACCCATATCGGGATATTGCAACAGAATTATTATGGGGTACGTATACCTATCTTCCATTCATTCATGCCTGTCCGTCTTTACCCCGTTCTTAACCCTTGCATTCACTTTGTTTACAGTTAACAGGACGGTGGTGGCAGCTTCATCGGCCGCCGTAGTTGGTGTAGCGGCTGGATTTCCGTTTGACTCAATCAAAACCAGAATGCAGACCCATCATTATGATTCGATGCTACAATGCATAAAGAGCACATACCATGAAGAAGGCATGAGAGGCTATTTCCGAGGTGAGTGACCAATTTCTACATCATTACTTACCATGTACCTGCTTAATTGATCATTTGGTATAACATTAGGTATTATACCCCCTTTGATCACTGTCAGTATCATCAAGTCTGTATCGTTTTCTGTGTACGAAGGCACGAAAAGTTTTTTGAGAGAACGCTATCAATTCTTCAATCGGGATTCGCTTTTATCTGTAGCTGCTGTATCGACACTTGGAGGAGCGACCAGTGGAAGTTTTATTGCAACATTTAGCTGCCCTTTAGAATTGGTGAAAATCCAACAGCAATTACAGCACTTGTTATTGACAAGCAGTATGGCGACCGGTGGTACCATTGTACGAGGTTCCAATGGTGCTAATGGTCAAAAAGTGGGTATTCAGAGAACAGATCTGGCTCATAAAGTCGGTGCTGGTATTCCCATTACGACACAAGCTACCCGATCGTCTTCATCACCGCTGAGACCACCCAAACTCCCCAATATTGCCCTTCCATCTACCACATCTGAAAAATTGGCTAATAGCGTGTATGGGAAGGTAACCCCCATTGTTGAAGATATCCCAAAACAAACCACGCGACCGGCAAATGGGCCGTCCACTTCTAGTTGGAGGTCTGCTCGCGAGATTGTCCGACTGAAAGGCGTAAAAGGATTATGGAGTGGCTACTCACTACATTTATGTAAGTATTCTATTCTAAAAACACTTTCTGGTGAATGAATGCTAAACAATTTTGTTTTTATTTGATGCTCCAGTTCGCGATACCATTGGAACGGCGGTATATTTTGGCACCTACGAAAGTACGAAACGTATCCTCTCCTCACCCAGTTCACCACCCGGACCTTTGACGCATTTTATGGCAGGAGGAACTTGTGGCATCCTTTGCTGGATAGTTGTATTTCCCATTGACTTGATCAAATCAGTCATGCAAAAAGATATCATGGCACCAAAGCCAACATATGACACCATACGGGAATGTGTAAGCGATATCAAAGCTCGCCAAGGATACCGTGGGTTCTATCGTGGTATGTCTGTCACTCTGATGAGAGCATTCCCCATCCATTCTTTGAACTTTTTAGTGTACGAGCAAGTCCTTCAATTTGCACGCAAGACTGCTGGTCATTGATCTTAGGTTTAGATTTCAGTAGCATAGTTGTATGTCTGAACCCTCTCTTTTTTTTTTATTGCTGTTTGTTCTAAGTCGTTCTTTTTTATTCTTGTTTTTGATTCTCGCTTGCTTCTTTGCACTCGCAGTACTTTCATAGAACTTGTTCGCAACTGTACTTGTATTTACGTTTCTTCTTTTAATCAACGCTTCAGTTTTGCTTTCCATGCCATGTACGACAAATTTTAGGATAATAATTTAAAAAAAAAAAAATTCCTAAGCAAACATAGCCCCTATATAATTTTCAAATGGGAAGGAGCATTACTTCAAGTTAACCTACGCTTTTTAGAGTTGTAGAAATGTGGAATGAAGGCAAGTTCAGAACTACGAAGTAGACCACTATGGCTTCTTATTCAAACGTCAATGTTTTGTTCCAATTTCGTATCCAGCGCACCATTAAGTAGTGAAATGTAACTTTTTATGTCGCAAACTCATTTTCAACCATGGTCGAACTGCTCATGTTTAGTTCTTGGTTGTTTGTTACCTGAACACCATGGTCAGCAATTGTTTCTCGTAAATAAAGATTGCCATAGTATGGGGTCGCTTTTAAGCGGACATGTTCTTGAGCTATAAAACTGAATCAAACACACATTGTCCTCATTCATTTGTTTGTTATCATCAAAAGTCTTTGTTTCATTATGGTTATGGAATGAAATGAAGCGTACGGCAATGAATATTATATTTTATACACATATGACTTTTTCTCAACGAGGACCCCTTTGCATGTTGAAATCATTTCGAATCATTGTCTCTTGAAGAGAATTTCATGTCCAACTAGGTAGTTAATAACCTTTGTGAAGCAAAAAGATTCACACTTTATTCTGAAGCTGTAATGACCTGGGATAAAAAAGTATCCACTTTGCTTCTGATATTGGTACTTTCAGTGCACAACAACGGGGTTGACGCTCGATTCGGCCGTTCTTTCATTTTTATGTAGAAATGGAGCAAGTGTAAATACAATGTAAATGATAGTTGAAATTGTTGTCTATTCCTGTTGTTTTAACAGTGGAGTCAGCAAGGCAGTAAAGAGGATGAAAAACAAAGGGGTGAGTGGCGCTCTATTGGCTGTGGCCATCGTTGCTTTCACGCCAGCCAATGCGGTGTCTCCAACAGTCACAAGCGCACAAATGGACCAGCCGTTTCGGGGACTGCAGCACTTTCGTCTCCTGCCTCCTTCTCCTTATTTTCACTTCACGCGTTGATTCTAACTTGCAATGAAGGCTTCTATACTATTCGGTATAGCGTGTATTGGAAGCTGCATAAGTGGATCCACTGCGTACGGATTCTTTGGAGGATCCGACGAGGATTCAAAGACTACCAGAGTTGAGAACCCGCAAGCTGCACCATTCAAGCTGGACTACAAGCTCTCGTTCAAAAAGCCTTATTACTACAACAATACTGTACCCTTTTGGCAGACATCTGGAGGTATGATATAAGTGTATATATGGTCGTCAAGCAATGCTATAACTTGTGTTTAAACCACTTACCTTCTTTCGAACAGATGTCATCAAGGCTGAAGACTTTATACGCCTTGCGCCTTCGGTTCCCGGCTCGAAGGGCCGGATATGGTCAACTATTGCTAACTCACATCCAGAATGGGAGGTCAATATGCAATTGAGAATCTCTGGCCAACATGTGGGAGGTGGAAGAGGTATGGCTTTTTGGTATGCAGCTGAGCCAAATCAAGATGGCCCCATTTTCGGATCCAAGGATAAATGGAATGGCCTTGGCATTTGGTTCGACTCTTATAACCCAAAGGTAAGGATGATTTCTTCTATTGTGAGCTTCTTTAATTCAGGCTACTGACGCAATTTTCATTGCAGACCAAGTCCCCGATGACAATGGCTCTGGTGAATGACGGAACCAAGCAGTTTGCCTCTAGGGTCGATCCAACGCAGCATATGCTTGGCTCATGCTTTCAAAATTACCGGAATACATATGAACCTCTGTATGTTAAAGTTACATACCGAAACAAAACGCTCTCCGTAAGTGTTTTTTAAACTCATCGCATTGTCGAATGTAGGTATGTGTCACCTCATCATTGGATCTTAGGTTATGATGGATCGTGAAAACCGTGGATCGAGCTATCGCCACTGCTTTAAGAAACAGGATGTCGAGCTGCCTACAGGATACTTTTTTGGCCTGAGTGTGAGTACCAGTTTTTTACATATGCTGGCAATTTCGATAGTATACTTAGCAATATCTTTAGGCTGCGTCCCAAAATCCTGCGGACGACCATGATGTCATTACGCTGGAAACCTGGGAACTAAACCCGCCTGCAAAGCTATCGGTATGATATTCCAGGACATCTGTAATGATTATTTGCAAAGTCTAATCCTATTCAAAGCATCCTAACCGACCAATGGAAGCGGAAAAAGTTAAGAAAGGCCAAAAGTTCGAGGGTTTGGATGATGTACAGAAGCAGGTAAGTAGCCTATTGGGCCAATTTCAACAGCTATGAAAGCGCGCACCTTGCTGAGTGATAACACACATTTGCCTCACGTTGATATAAACTTACTCATTGACTGACCTTCCTGTAGAAAATTGAAGAAATATCTCACAAAGTCAATGTGCTGAGAGAAATGGCAGGGGAAAAGGAAGCTGGCGATCAGACTCTGATTGGCATGGTAAGAATGAGACGAGCAACACTGCTACAGCGAGGCATATCAATGTACTTATTTGTCCACCATGAAAGGGCGCTGTACTGGATCAACAGCATAGGCTGGTAGAGGAGCTGAAAATGGTACAACTACAACTACAAACGCTTGGTGCACCTGGTACAGAGGATATTGCAAGTGGCAACATCGAAGACATAATAAAGCCTAGAACGCCACCTTCATCTGGTGCAACAGACAGCGGGTAAGTTCTCTTCTCCTGATTTTGTTCCTAATGAAGCATTGGTACTCAACCTGGCATGCAGTAGCAGCCCAGACCATGGCAGGGCATTTGAATCTTCTACGCAAGTCGTTTTGGAACAATTAATTAAGCGATTACGCGATCAAGAGAGCCAAGTCATGAACATATTGAATGGAATAGGAAGATTGGAAAACGGTATCCGATCGTTAGAGGTATGGCAACATAGTGAGACTGTACTCATTCATAATAATACCCTTACACCCTGCGTCATTTTGTAGAATCTTCAAGCTGAAAACACACTCAAATTGTCAACACTGCTGTCGTCTCCGAAACAAGATAACGCTAAAAAGGGGACTAGCTCGGTAACGACTTTCATTGCCTACTTCTTCATTGCTCAAATTGTGGCATTTGCAGCTGCTTTTGGATATTATAAGTTCCGAGTCCAACAGAACCAAAAGAAATTTATGTAAATTAAAAACAAGTTCCTTCCCATAACATGAAAGAAACAGAGTGAGAGATTGGGGGGGGGGGAATGTTCAGTTAAATATGAGTCGCAAAAAAAAAGTGGATATATTGCGGCAAAACAAGACGAAGCTATAGACAAAACTTGAATGAGGAAAACATCTTTGTTGGTGGAAATGCATGTGTATTTACGAAGCATCTTGACTACCGTGTTCTCTAGGACCTTGAGAAGACTGTGTTCCATTCATCTGTACAGCATCTACAGGGTTTCCTGCCCTCGTTACTGGCTGCGATGATATCATGTATGCTTGGTCCGTATTAGAGCTGTCCATGCCGTGTGAATCGTCTGGTAAGACAGAGTCGGTTGTGGCATCATCCGGTCGGCCCAATTCTTTGGTCTTCAGGACAGTTGTATTGTATCCATTACAATGCGTGCATTTGTGATATAGAAAGTGATACTTCGTCTGTGATTTCATTTCGCAGTCATTGCAGAGAATATAGGACACGAAATTTTCGTATTCTTGAGGCATTGTCTGAACTTTGAGAAAGTTATCGATCCGAGTAAAGTAAGTGGTCATGTCCCAGAGTGACTTCAAACAAGTGGGACACTGGTATGATGTTTTGACGTGTTCCTCATGACATTTTTCATGAATGCAATGGCCACAATTCTGAAAACACCAGTGGCCACAGTTTAGATACATTTGTTTAAAGCAATTAAAAACCAAAAGACAATCATACCTCAAAGACAATCTTGCTAGTGCTGGTAAACATGTACTCTCCACATATTGGGCAGTCGCACTCTAAACTGCGCTCAATACACCGATGGTTATCCTTCAAGGAAATCACCATACAAATGTTACATTTTTCGCAGTGGAAATAATCTTGCCCGAGACCTTTTCCTACTCGACAAATACCACATTGGTCACAGTGGTAGATAGACTTCTCTGAGCGATCATCCCAAAGTTTGCAGGTGTCGCAATAATAGCGGGCGACGGTTTCGTGACAATTTCGGCATACTTGTGCGGCAGGTTGAATCTCAGAGCAAAGCATACAAAACATATTTTTTGTTTCACGTCTGCAGTCCCAAATGTGTCATCCGTTAACCATATGATTCATCCACTACGACTCGAGCCTAAATTGTTGACCTACCTGACCAGATTGTGATCTTCAACATCGTCGTGACAGAACCTGCAAGAATACCATTTCCCGCAGCAATTCGCCTGGAGCTTGACTTTTCTTTGGTAGTGCTTGCATCCGTATATGCCTGCTTCAGAATCCTATGTTGGGTATTAATGGTTAGGAACGCTTCCCAGAAGGGTATTTAATTCTAGCAACTTACTTGATAAGAGGGCTCTAATGTTTCACCGCCAGGGGTTCCATCGCTATCATTTTCATGCTGCGTATGGTCGTTGTCAGATCCACTATGGGGTTTATGTGTCGATGCTTTAGTGGTCATTAGACGCTGCAAGTATAAATGTTGACAATGAGCTTAATGCAAGGTTGTAGGTCAGATAAAAAGCGTAATTGATACACGTACTTGTATTGCTTTTGCTTTTTCTTTAGCATCCATGTTGCGATCGGCACGGATTTCTTGAATCTTTTTCCGAAGCTCAGTTTGCGTTATGGGAGATTCAGGCGGCGGTGCTGTCCATGAACTATCGTGGGTGCTATCTCCTGATGGCATATTATCGTAGATAGTTTCATACGTTGCATCGACATACTCTTCGTCAGAAAATTCGTCTGAATTGCTGTTCGTTTCGTTTTCGTCGTTGTGCATTATGATTTATGTTCCCTTTTGGAGCTGAGATACGAGTGTGATTTTGAAAATGTGATTTTCATTTCAACAGTTTGGTTGAATTTGCCAGTCACATTTGTCTTTCCAAAGGCACACCGCTGCAGTAAAGAGCTACTGCCGTTTCTATTGTAGAAATGACACGTATTACCCATGCGGACAAAGGTCTGATTGATAATGACATGTACAATCGGCCGCGTACATCATTTTATTATACTTCTTGAGCTTGTATAAAGAAGCATAATTAATGAGCCTGAGGTATATAGCATTTGCTGTTCCGATTTTTAAGTAAAGCACTGAGCGAGTACTCTCGGAATGAAAAAGAACGTCATTGAAGGCACCTTAGCGACACACACATCATCCTTACTGTATACTGGATGGTCTGGCAGTTGCAAGCTCAGCAGACTATTGCCAAATGCCATAAGCACGTACTACAGTAAGTTAATTTAAATTCGTTGTAGCCAAAATAAAAACTTGTATACATCATAACACATTGTCAGACATATCCAATATTTTCCAATAGCATGATCTTTGATCGCGTTTGGTGAGGCTAGCTTGGTTAATGAACAGCTCGCGGAGTTCCAATGTGATGAACGCCTAAGCTATTGACTGTGGCCCGCTCGAATGCTACTGCTTTGCAGGGAAAGCGGCTTCAAAGCGATGAAAAGCACGCCATCAATTCGATTGGGCCCGAAAAATATGAAGCCAGAATTTGGTTTTGTCTTGCGGCGAGTTTACTTTGCGAGTCACGCCATCACTGTGACGTCGAGTTGAGATTCAGGCGTCAAATCGACCCATTCATGCAAAGGGAAAATAAGCCCAATATTTTTTCGGTTTAAGAAGCTTTTGTGCCATTGCAAAATTCAACAGCTTTGAAATAAATGAGTCAACATCCACTATCCCGTCGGAAAACCTCCTCACCTGACGCTCTCACTGAAGAAGACGGTAGCTCACTGCCGCACTCAGCCCTAGCTGCTTCTCACGAGCACCGACAGAGTAGCCGTGGCAGGTCAAAGTCGCTGGCGTACGGCTCCCTAGCTTGGACTATGAACGCTCCGCGCTTACCTATGGGTTATGAGAACCCCAACTTTTTTGGAACAAGCCAGACATCTTCTGCAAGATCCTGGGAACCTATTCTTGAAAACGCCATTAAAGCTATCATATCCATCAAGGCAAGCCATGTTAGGAGTTTTGATACCGAAACATCAGGTAATGTTAAATTTTATGACATCTGCATGAATGGTTCGCAAAATACCATTACCTAACTGTTTGATACGCCTACCTATTCATTCTCGTTCCCAGGCGTGTATTCAGCTACTGGATTCATTGTCGATGCTAAACGAGGCATCATCCTGTCGAATCGTCATGTCGTTTCTCCTGCACCCATTGTCGCTCAAGCAGTGTTGACCAACTACGAAGAAGTCGACTTGATCCCAATATACAGAGATCCTGTTCATGATTTTGGCTTTTTGAAATTCGATCCCAGCAAAGTAAAGTTCATGGAGCTGCAGCAAATTGATCTATGCCCCGAGAAAGCTAAGGTCGGACTGGAAATCAGGGTCGTGGGGTAAATTGTCATATTTTACGTCTGTCGACACACCTCATACATATCATGAGAATTAATCGTCTATTTCTAGAAATGATGCTGGCGAGAAGCTCAGTATTTTAGCAGGAACCTTGGCTCGTTTGGATAGACGGTAAGTAGTATTGTTTAGCAGCTGATGCCATTGTGCATGCAACTTATTGGTATTTCATATCAGGGCACCTGAATACGGAGTTGGAGAATACAATGATTTCAATACCTTCTATCTTCAAGCAGCTTCCGGGACGAGCGGTGGTTCATCTGGTAGTCCCGTTCTCAATATTGAAGGTCAAGCGGTTGCTCTCAATGCCGGTGGTGCCAGCAAGGCATCCTCTAGCTACTATCTTCCTTTAGACAGAGTCAAGAGGGCCCTTACATATGTTCGTGATGGTAAAATTGTGCCTCGAGGCACATTGCAAACCGAATTTGAATATTTGCCTTATGACGAAGTCCGCAGACTTGGGTTGAAAGCTCATATTGAAGAGAAGGCAAGAAGAAGATTCCCTGACGAAAATGGAATGTTAGTTGTACGATCGCTACTTCCTAAGGGTCCGGCTGACGGCATACTCGTTCCTGGTGATATTATCTTAGGCTGTGATGCGAACATGGTGGCCAATTTCACACATCTATTCAGCATACTGGATGATTCCGTTGGTAAAGCTGTAACACTGACCGTGTGCAGAAACAAGAAAATGCAAGATGTTCAACTTGTTGTGGAAGACTTGCATCGCATTACGCCAAATCGTTTTGTGGAAATTGGAGGTGGTATTGTGAACGAACTTTCCTATCAACTTGCCAAAAGCTACTCACAGCCTGTGGGTGGTGTTTATGTCGCCACCTCTGGACACATGCTGGCCAGTGCAAGTGCATGGCGCAAGAGCATCATTATTAGTGTGAACAATGTTCCCACACCCAATATTGACGCATTCATTGAAGCTATGAAGACTCTACCAGATGGCGCCAGAGTCCCAATAAGGTAAGCATCGAGAAAATGGCAGGTTTCCCCAAGGCTCTATCGTTTTAACATCCTCTCTAGATACTATTCATTACAAAAAGCCTACAAAGAAAAAGTTATGGTTATGCACGTAGATAGACATTGGCATCAATTCAGAGTGGCTACGAGAAATGGTAAGGCATTGTTGTTTGCTCCAACGTACTCTGCATATGTTGATTGATCACTTCCCTCAGATGAAACCGGTCTTTGGGACTTTGTGAATATGCCCCCTCCTCCACCTACATTGCCCTATGCACCATCAACCGCCAGCTTCCCTTCCCTGGACCCTTCGCTCAAGTTGGCAGAGTCACTTATGCCTTCCTTTGTTGCTATTGACTTTTATCTGCCATACCTTGTCGATGGTATGAAGACAACGCAGTTCTATGGTACTGGATTCATTGTTTCCACAGATCCTCCGCTTATTCTCTGTGACCGTGACACTGTGCCCATCAGTGTTGGCGATATCTTTGTAACCTTTGCCAACAGTATTATTATTCCAGCCAAATTGGTCTTTTTACATCCGTTCTACAACTTTGTTGTCATTACTTATGATGCAAGTCTTATTGGGGAAACTCCTGTCAGACCTCTCACGTTCAGTGACAAGACGGTGGTACAAGGTGACGAACTGTTTCAAATCGGTATCGGTACTGATCACTCGGTGG
Organism: Umbelopsis ramanniana AG; assembly: GCF_025399195.1. Lineage (NCBI taxonomy): Eukaryota > Fungi > Mucoromycota > Umbelopsidomycetes > Umbelopsidales > Umbelopsidaceae > Umbelopsis > Umbelopsis ramanniana. Next base: position 24,420 of record NW_026252105.1, on the reverse strand, counting down.
TTATGAAGAAGGCTACCGTCAGCTCCGTCAGCAACATTGGGACCAAGGAATGTTCTCCTCCACGATGGCGTGCCATGAACGTTGAAGGCATCAAAATTGATGATTCTATCAATTCTCAAGGTGGACTTTTATGTGATGATGAAGGAAACGTCCAGGGCCTGTGGGTCAACTATTCTTCTCAAAACGAGAAAGGAAAAGACATATCCTTCATGTGTGGTCTACCCATCAATCTTGTTCGACCCGTGATTGACCCTCTGATTCGTGGAGAAAAGCCTGAGTTACGAGGATTAGACGTTGAATTCTGGACCATGCGTATTGCTGCTGCACGTACATTAGGATTGAGCGATGCATGGGTCAAGAAAGTGGAACAAAGCAAGAACTCACGACATACTTTGCTGTATGTTTTGAACACATTGGACGAACGAAGTGAGAGTGCCAAACTTTTGAAGGTCGGCGACATTATCCTATCTCTTAATGGAAATATCGTCACTCGAATGGCCGAACTCAGTGTGGTACAGAACATGGAGCGCGTTCAAATGGTAGTTTTCCGAGACGGTGCTGAGCTTGAACTGGATATCCCCACCTCAACATTCAGTGGTTATGAGACGACAAGAGTGATTGGTTGGCAAGGTGCTTTAATCCAAATGCCTTATAAAGCAGTATTGGAGCAAGTTAGAAACATTCCTACAGGAGTCTATGTTTCATGTACATTATATGGCTCTCCTGCTTCCACGGTACTTCGGCCCGGCGTTTGGATTAGCGAAATACAAGGCAAACCTGTCAATGACCTGGACTCTTTCCTAAGGACTATCAAGTTGTACGAACAGCACGCCAAAAATAGACGAAGAAGATCAAAATACATTCCTCCCGTTCAACGCAAGGATTCACTAAAAGACGAACCTCCTGTGAAAGATTGTGATGTTCTTCAGGTCGCGGCAGATGACTCGGACGATGATGATGATAACGATGAAGGCTATATTCGCATCAAAACCGTCAGTCGTACCAACGTTGTTCGAGTGGCAGCACTTAAACTAGATTCACATTATTGGGGAGCATGGGAGCTTGTAAGAGATGATCATTCTGTATGTGGGTGGGTCTGTAAATTGCCATAATTGCACATTTCAAGCTGAATCATCTTTGGGTCAGCTCAGCGGAAGTTCAATAATAAATAACGAGTGCTTGTCATATGCCTTTCCCCACTTTTTTTCTCTTTCGGTCCCCCATTCATCAACTTTTTGTCAAGGAATGGAGGTTGTGCAAGTCCAGCCGCGTGACATTTACATACACTATGTATATGTGCCCGATGCTGGGACCACCATTCGTTGGTGGTTTTCTACAAAGCGAAAAAACATTGCATTTGGACTTTACCGTACCTTCAACCAAGCTCAGGTGTCCTCCTCCGATGTACTTTTTCATGCCCAAGACACAGCTCGATCATCCCCTCAATCGCCCCCATCAACTCGTTCAGTCAATGCAAGCACTCCGTCTGGCCGCAGACCTACCATTTCACATGAACCAAGCAATTATAGCTCGGATAACCAAGAAGGCTCCATTCAACAAGGCTCTGCTGCATCTGTTCGATCTCGAAGAAAGTCTGTGGCAACCCAGAAATTGGCCGATAATCTGGTAGAGATACTGCCTATCGAGCACTGCAATTCCGCTGATAACAAAGTCTCCGGTCATTACCTCGTAGACGAACCCGGGTCGTATGCCCTTGTGTTTGGTATGTATTCTTTCTTAGTAGCTGAGCACGAGACAACAAGCCCATCAACCTCATCTTTTTTTTCTGTTTGTGGATAGACAATACATTTTCTAGGAACACTTCCAAAACGCTTACGTTCTCCGTTGCATTAGGAGACGGTGAACAAGTTGGTTCTAACGAACAGACTGAGCTTGCCGGATGGATATTGAAAAAACGTAGAAAGAAGATGCAAGGTAATCGCAATGAGTGCTACCACTGTAGTAATAAGGTTATTGACCACAACTATCATATCTAAATTCATCAGGCTGGGCAAAGCGGTGGTTCTACTTGTCATCTGCTGGCGTTTTGTCATACTCTATTCATAACAACTCCATATGTCGAGGTAGCATTCAAATATGCTTATCCACTATCTCTGTCAATCCTCAACAGAGCCTCATTCACATTGATTCCGGAACCATGATATACCATCTAAAAGCGTTGACACCAGATGACTTTGAAAGATGGACGAAAGCCTTGCGTTATCACAAAACGTCCACAGTCGCCAGTGCTCAACAATTACGCGATGGCACCTTCATACCCGCACCTTCATCGGAAAGCGAGTTAGCTGACCAAGCAAAGACGGCCAGTACTGTTCGCGAAAACCTAGCCAGTATGGATGTACAAATAAACAACATCCGCAAGATATTGGATACCATGGGCAACATGATTGGTGACAGCGGAGGTTCGGCGACTTCATCCGCCGGGCAAAGTCCAAGCCGCAGTAGTCGGTTCAACTTTAGGAGAACTGCCAGCAAGTCATTGTCGTCAGCTCGACCCCCTGCCATCAGCGGAAACTCATCGTCCTCGGCTTCTTCGATCAAGAGCAGCAATGGCACTGAACTTCTAGTTGGAGATGAGGTCGACCCATCCCAAATGCACTTTAAGCTGCTTACTGCCATCAACCAGATGAAAAAGCAGAGGGACCAGGTGGCTGAAGCATTCGAAGACGACCAAACGTTCTGGCACAAGGTTCATCAGAACTACCAAGAATTTTCCAAAACATCTCAGCGGGATAACGGGTTTACAGTTGAAAACAATGATGATATTGATAGTTCGAGAGATTCATTGTCCGTCGACAAGCGAACAGCCAGCTTCATTTCCTATCGCACCTCCAATCATTCTGACATATTCTTTGATGCTGAAGAAATTGTTTTGAGCGATGATGACGATGATTACGCATTTGCTGAGAATGACATCATAGACGAAAACGAAGAAGACGAGGAAGGTTGGTGACATGGTCAAAGGTTTATGGGATAGCTAGCGTACATGGATGGGTGCACTAATCGGTGTTTTCATGTAGATTCCGGTGATAGCGATCATAAGTCCACACTCAGCGGGATGCTTGGCGAAGATGTCAAGCGCCGACAGCTGTTACCGTCACCCTCTGTTGGTGAAGCTGCGTCTGCACTATCTGTTTTCCGAAAGAATGTTGGAAAGGATCTTTCCAATATTGCTATGCCTATTTCCATGAATGAACCTCTCAATCTCTTGCAAAAAGCTTGTGAAGAATTGCAGTATTCAGAACTTCTTGACAAGGCTAATAGCATGGAAGACTCTATGGATCGCCTGATGTATGTTGCTTGCTTTGCCATTTCGGGATATGCTTCTACGCAGTATCGAACAGGTAGAAAGGTAAGATGCATACTGCAGGCTTAGCAGAATGAAAATATGTCGCTGACTGATTCGCTGTTTCATAGCCTTTCAACCCAATGATGTGCGAGACCTACGAGTGTATCCGCCCAGATAAAGGATTCCGATTTATTGCAGAAAAAGTTAAACACAATCCACCAGTTGTGGCGGTGAGTACCTAACCAGTTAGCCTAACGAGATTCTATCACATCGCATTCCTCTAAACTAAACCTCAATGCTATCACAGGCCATCGCAGAGTCTTCCAACTTTTGCTTCTGGCAAAATGCCGCAGTCAAGAGTAAATTCTGGGGAAAATCTATGGAGCTTATGAGTGAGGGTAACGCTCATGTTACCTTGGCGGATCATCAGGACCACTATACCTACTGCAAACCCTCCAGCTGGGTCCGCAATATGATTGCTGGCAATAAATATCTGGAACACGTTGGAGAAATGCGCGTGACGAACCATCAAACGGGTGAATACGCCATGGTTCATTTTAAGGAAGGCACTGGTGGTGGCCTCTTTGGTGTGCCCACCAAACGCAACATCATTTCCGTCAGCATTTGCGACAAGAATGGAAAGGAAAGCAGAAAGCTCGTTGGCAAGTGGAGCGAAAGCTTAGCTCGAGAACTTGGTAAAGATCAATACGAGGTCTTGTGGCGTGCCCAGTCTCCTGGCATACCGGATCATGAGCGCTACTACGGCTTCACAAAGTTCTGTTGCGAACTGAACGAAATCAGCGAGCTGGAGCGTGGCAAGCTTCCTTGTACCGACACTCGATACCGCCCAGATCAGAGGATGTATGAAGAAGGTAAGACACTGCTCGATTAGGTACCCTGTTTGCTACCAACATATTTAATTCATCTCGCTTTTTCACAGGAAATGTGGAGGAAGCAGATATCGAAAAGCAGCGACTGGAGCAAAAGCAGAGAGATTACAGGAAGAAATTAGAAGCAGAAGGCAAGCAGTTTGAACCAAGATGGTTCTCGCTTACTGAAGCTGAATTCGACGATGACAGCAATGACACTGACAACTCCGGCATGACTTGGAAATACAACGGAAAGTATTGGCCAGCGCGAGAATCTCATAACTGGCCCAGCGATCTACTTCAGCTTTGGTAGTCAGTTTTTAGCTCTGTGTGTAAAAAAAGTATTAGCATTTCTATCTTTTTATTGGCGGGTGCATATAATTCTCTAATAGATCTGAAACTTTATCAATATGAAAGTAGAGAAACGACTCTGTTCTTCTGCAAAACAGTGTAACGACATGTAGGGAGTATCAAGCAGATATTTAAACCATAGCGGACGCTCAGTGTAGTTTCAGTGTCCGTGCTTGTGTATCATCCACTGAATGAATTAATGCGTTCTCTCTACCAAGAGTGGTAATTTTCATGCGACATAACGAGGTGTAATTATTATACCATTTATAATGCTTGTTGTGTACCTTTGTAAAGGGATGACTAAGAAAATTTGAAGGTACAATGGCCAAGGTGGTATTATCTAATTCTTATACATAGGAACCTTGCGAGATATCCAATCAATAAAGGCTACTTCGTAAGATGCTTTGAAAGTTTAAATTTCTCTTCCTGCTTATCAGCAACAGCTGCCAGCTCTTTCAACTGATGCGTAGCGAAGGATGAATTTGAAGTACTTGTTCGAACTATCATTGGTCGTGATTGGGAAGATGGCGGTAACAAGGAAGCTTTTGAAGCGGGTATCGATGATGCGGGAGCTTTAGTTTTGTGTGGCCCAGAATTTGTGCCAGAAAGTACGAAATGTGAATCCGTCAGCGCTTCAAGCTCATCTGTAGATTTGGTATATACATGGTCTTCACTATCATCATCTTTCTGACCCTTGAAATGTTTCAGCAGTGGCCATCGAGAAGAGCCTTCAATGCTATCTATGTCCAACACCTTCCGTTCCATGAGGATGGTTTCGACTTCCCTTAACCCACGCATCACCGTACCAAAATTTGCTTTGACGCTTTTGCTCTGCTTATTGAGCATAGTTACTGCATTGGAATTCGACATGATGGTTAATTTTTTTTCGAATCGCCTGCTGTATATCTAACTGACTTAATTACCTTGGCTAATCTTTTCGGCTGTCACGGTAGCATGGCTTAGAGATTGTGCCATTCTTTTCGTAACCATCACCGCAGTATCATCAAGATACTTGCATCGCAATAAAAGCTTATTTTGCTCAGTGGTAATATCTGTTGCACATTTGCCCATATGGTTTTGTAGATTTACCAGTATGTCGTTTAAATATTCTGACGATATGGAAGCTAAGAAGCGTGGTGTCAATAAAGAATTGTTGCTCCAAGGTTATAAAACGCAAACTATACTTGCTTGAGAATGTGTCCTGCATCTCTTTTGTTTCTACTTCTTGGCTCCAACCGGGGATTCCAAGGTTGAAAAGCTTATTGAACTGCGTGTAGCTGGAAGCTGGTAATAATGGTGGTATCTGTCGCTGTAACTGGGCTAGAGTTTAGACTTGGATAATAGTACCAAGTTTGAGAGGAGCATCAACGTACCTCCATAAGCTCCCGTACTTCCTTTAACTCTGCCTCTTCTTCTCTATCATTTGTATTTTCAACTACATTAACTATGTCCTACGATATCAGCAAGTGTTAGATATGGATCTCGTTTCAAGTTTTGACTCGCGCTTCAAGCTCGTTTACCATAATTACGTGTCAAAGGTAGATATTGCACTAAAGACAAGGCAATTGGAATTAGAACACCATTATGTCTAGGTTTACTTGATTCAGAGGGCTTGCCTGTGCATTACGAATAGGTAAAAGTTTACCAAGATTCTGAGGTTTCGACAGGTAGCAGATGGTTTTTAAGTCCGCCATGATGCGATAAATTCGTTGTTGCATAAAGCTTGCTGAACAGAAGGTCACTGCTACAATCGTAGCCTTCTTCCCACCATTTAGTAAACCTCACACTGCTTCAGAAGCTGCTCGTATGTTTGCCGTTTTTATAATTTTTATTATCCCAATGTTACACACTTGAGCATGGCATCAATATACAGGGTTAACTTGTTACTTTTCTGCAGTTCTCGATCTATAACTGCAGTCCTAGAGATCGCAACTTTACTCGTTCTTCATGGCTTTTTCGGCGCGCTTGATAGATGCCTTATCAGTAAGATACGTTTGACCCATCATACCACCGAATGGAGACTCATTCTTGAATGGTCTTCGAAGAACGCCAACTGTAGGTTCACCCCAAACGTGAATGAGAGCTTCCTTAGACAGGAAGAAGGTCTTGAAAGCAAGAACAGATTGCACTACAAGAGGCTGGGTAAACTTGAATTGCAAGTGGAGAAAAGCAATAATACCAACACCGGTCAAAGTCTGAGTGATGGTCTTCTTAATCTCTGAAATGTCATAATCTAATCAAGGTATTGATGTCAGCTCTCCGTACAAATACAGTGACGTTACAATTGAGAAGGAACTCACCCTTATGGTTGGTGACGACCAACTTTTCAGTACCCTTGTTTCCTTCCCAATCAGGTTTTGCAGGTTCGACATAACGCAAGATAGTAGTGTCTAGTGAAAGCAATTGTCAGTGAAAATATTCTTATTGCTATTTTACGCTTTTCACTTTGATAACGCTTACCGTTCTTTTTATCAACTTTGGATATCAACCAGTACGACAGTCCGATGATGGTTGCTTGAGCCATGACATAAACAGCTCGAGCGTAGAAGAGGTTATCAGGATCCTCGAGGTTTAATCGCTTGGCAACTTGGCCAAGAATGAAGAAGCTTGCAACATTGAACAAAGGATGGCTGAGCCAAGCGGGTGGTGGGGTCATGATGGATGATTGGATCAAGATGAATGTGGACACACGAGTCGGTGATTGGGAAATTTTAAAAAGCCGAAGAGCAGTCAACACCAGCAAATTTCAATTCAACTCAAGACGAGCCCTACCAGAATTCCAGCACTGACATGATTAGCAAAAAAGACAGCATTATTTCAGAATACACGCAAGAGGAGGTAACTAGTCAGTATATAATATGAAAAATGTGGAAAATCGTCAGTTAACGCGAGAATTTATAGGCTAGCAAGCTATTCTCGGATTCAAAAATAAAGGAATACAGAGGTCATCGTGAAAAAGTTCATACAGTTGCATGGAACTGTGACGGGCGACGATTAGCCTCCGGATCTGTCGACAAAACAGCACGGATATGGACACCGCACAGAGGCGTATGTATAATGATTGTACGGCTAGGCATGGGGGTTATGTTTAACCAATTTGCGTTCTATCAGACTGACGTGCGCTATTCGGTCGAACTTCGTGGACATACTGATAGTGTCGACCAGCTCGATTGGGACCCTACACATGCAGATCGGTTAGCAACAGCCTCATGTGACCGTACTGTTCGACTTTGGGATCAAAGAAGTGAGTGGGCTTAGGTTGTTATAACATTGTCGCCTCTACCTATCCAAGGAAAGCTAAATTTGTCTGTTTAGCTGGTAAATGTACAACAACTGTACAAACGCAAGGAGAAAACATCAACATTTGCTGGAGTCCAGATGGTAATCACATCGCTGTTGGAGACAAGGTATATTAGAATACCATAAATAAGCAGGTCTCTTAATGTCTACTAATCTTTCATTATCATTGCAGAATGATACTGTCAGTATCATAGACACGAGGACTTTTGAAATCGTTGACCAGCAAGTTAATAACGTGGAAGTGAACGAAATTAGCTGGAACACATCGGGTGATCTCTTCTACTTGACGACTGGTCAAGGCACCATCAAAATATTCGATTACCCATCATTTAAACTATTGCATACCCTTCGCGCTCATACTGCGAATTGCTATTGCATCGAAATTGATCCCAGAGGACGCTATCTTGCGGCTGGCTCTGCTGATGCAACAGTGTCATTATGGGACCTAGAATCTTACACTTGCTTGAGATCCTTTACTGAGTTAAGGTACGTAATTACGGACAATTTAGGGCTTCATCGGCTGAGTTTACTGACTTGTCACTGAAACAGATGGCCGGTTCGCACCATAAGCTTCAGCTATGATGGCCAGTTTTTGGCATCTGCATCCGAGGATAGCTATGTCGATATTGTGAGTAATTCACCACCTTTTTTTTTTTAAAACTGAAAGTCACTAAACCAATATCGATTTGTTACAGTCTCATGTTCGCCTTGGTCAATCCGTAAAACATATCGACTGCTCTGCAGCTATGAATACTGTTGCGTGGCATCCATTTGAATATCACCTTGCATTTGCTGGAGACGAGAAGGCGTCCGATGGGTCTTATGCTGGAAACTTCAAGATCTGGAGTGCCTCAGCTAGTCTTTCCTCCTGAGTGTCACTTACCGTTGGCGAAGCAAGCGTTGTATTATAGATTGTAGAATCACTTAAGTATAAAGACACTGCTTATACATAAAAACTACGAATAAAAGGTACTTATTGATATACTTCATCGATGGTTGTCGTACACTAAGAAGTGCTAGTCTTGGTTGGGTCGACTAAGTCTGAACCTATATTAATTTTAATAATGGGTATGAAGCAAAACAATGTTAGAGGCCGCTCATTTTTCATTATCTGTTTGCCATCGTTCTTCAGCTAAGGCATGGCTTAAAAAACGATTCCAATTTCATACGAAGACCATGGTAGAGGATACTATTGAAGCTCTCATACATTTGATTTACCCTTCATATACATTTATTGGCTTCAGGAAAATTGGAATATAAATACATCAAGGATTTCGATACAAAGGTTGAAAGCTGATTTCTGTCACATCAATTGGAAAAACTTTTTTTTTTTTTCTTTTTATAAATTTCGCCTAGTAAACTGGGGCTGCCATGGCAGGCATTCCCTTAGCGGAGGGAAAATCGTCAAGATCTCTTAGTTTTTGATGTTGGTTGTTGCGCTTCAAACGTTGAGCATAAGCGCTGATGGCGGATGCAAAGTAAAACTTGAAAAAAAAAATCATTTAGCTTCATCGTGGTTTTTCTCTCACACTTGATAACAAAGACTGTCAACTTACCTGCAAAGCGTTTCCGACAAAAACGAGAACGCCGCCGATGATACTTGCATTTTTGATGGCTTCTTGACATGCGTTCTGGATATCGACCTGTTGATTTGGAATGGCAACGGGGGTATGGTATGGAGAGTCATTGGCGGCAATACTATTGCTAACAGCAGCTTCGCAAGCTGTCTCTACATCCGATTTTTTGACCAACAATATGATCCAAACAGCAAAAGTTGCAATCAACGTCAAGACAACCATGATCCAGTTGAGAATGCTGAAGAAGAGGACCATGCGTCGTCTTTGAGTGATGCTTCCAACAACACCAATAAGCGAACTGAGTGTATAAAGAATATATACAGCAACCAAGGTCCAGAAAACCGCTGTATATTGGTTGGACTGTATAGGGAAAGATGCACTTGCGTCTACAAAAGGATTTCATCAGATGCTGGAAAGGAGGTGGCAAATACCAAGGAACGAACAGCTTACGATTCCTTGAAATGAAAAGAGAGGCAGTTCCCAAGGCATATAAAATCTGTAAACAAGATATTGAGTAAGTTTGCGGGTGGGGTGGTGTATAGTTCACGTCAGGGCTGTAGGTATGTACCGTTGAGAATACCGCGATAATAATGACTCCGATTCTACAATGGAAAGGATGAGATTGAATGTAGCTTGTTCCTTTCTGCTTCAAAATACTTACCTCAAGGGAATGCAGCAGCAACAAGTTGACATGCCCATTGTGAAGAAGTGTTGAAAATGAAGAGAAAAACGAGAAGTGCCGAGAATTTACGCTAGGGGTCCTTGCTCGCTGAGCCACATTCAAGGCCAGACTCAGCCTCAAGCTATTACTTCTTTTTTCAAAGACCCCTCTGCCCAATTCGGCAATCATAAAAATAACTGAGCCTTCCTTTATTTTAACTGCGAAAGCTTGGTTATAACAAAATGGTATATATCAAACATTTAAAAGTATCCTCCTGTTAACATGTCATCATCTAACTTCTTTCTTGTCGGAGCTCTGCGAGGTCCTCGCAACCGCTCTCGGTCCGAAGGCTCGTCGTACATAGGCGAACGAGATCGTGGCTGGCGTGCATCATAGTCCGCTGGTCTTGTAGATGGATGGTGCCTGAGTTCATAGTTGTCTGGCTGTCGTCTGGATGAAGGTGGTTGTCTTGGGTCATCCATCTCTCGTCTGGACGAAGGGTGTTTTCTATCATCATAATCGTCCATTTCTCGCCTTGATGGCTGTCGCCTTCTTTGGTCGTAGTCATCCACTTCGCGTCTTGATGACGGATGCTGTCTATGATCGTATTCGTCCATTTCTCTCCTGGATGATCGCGAAGTCTGCGGTTCGCGACTTTGTGTATTGGACGGTTCACGCATAGACCTCATCCGAGCTCTGTCCAAGTCATAATCACCTGGGTTTTGGGGACTTGATCTTTCTCTTTCATGACGTCTAGATCGCTCTTCATGATTGTAATGGTCGGTGTTGGCCGATTTACTAGGTGCCCGCCTGGTGTCATGTCTAGGATCTGGCTCACGCGACCTGTCTCGTTGTCTACTAGGTACATCGTCACTGTATTGCCTTCGGTAGCTATCTCGATTTTCAGCTTGTTCCCGCAAGCGTTGTCTTTCACGCTCACGTGGCGTTAAGTCTGCTGGATCATCTTCCACCTCCCACAAACGTTGGCGCTGGCGAGTGTTCTCGGACAGTCTGTTGCTTTCTTCGTTGCTATAGCGCTCACGTTGGCTGCTGCTTTTGCTTGCAGATGGTGTCTTAGCATCCCGCAACCAAGATGGGAGCGATCCACCTTTTTTTTCGTGATATTCTCTCAAGACTCGCGATACATGCGTTTCTCCTTCCCAGTCGGATTCATCGGAATCTAAATGAAGATGAGGCTCAGGAACAAATTATCAGAAACATACCCTTTCCAAAAGCGAAATTTCGTACCTGGTCCCTTATCATCACGGTTAGGCATCTTATCAGCCATAGTTTGGGTTGCCGAAATCAGCTTATCCCATAGACGTGCACCATTTGATGGCTTGCTCTCTAGAGACGCCGAAACATGCAAACAAAGGGTAAATACATCTATGGAAGCAGAGATAGAGCATGCCATTTTCTAATTCCCCTACCTCCATATGCCATTTGCTTCCATTTATCGTTCTGCTTTAAGTTCCCCCACAACTTCTTTCCAGATGAAGGTGTAGACGAACCAGATGTAGATTCTGCAATGTCGTTAAAGTAGATTTGCCGATCTGCAGGCTCCTCTTCCTCAGCAGTCAAGTTTCTACCAAATTTGGGCTTTCTGTTGTTTTCTGCTTTCTTGGAAGGCATTGGAGAGGGTGGAGGTGACACTGGCCTGTCCGATCGTCCTGGAGATCGATCCCTGATAGGACTCCTACTCTGCATCCCGTTGAGCTGGCTGGATGTCGGCAAAGGTGGTAGTGGAGGACGAACTACTTCGTCACACTTGTGTCGAGCTGGATACATTCCGACATCTTGCCCACAATCTTTGCATAGTACCACAATTTTAGAAACTCGGTAGTCAATTGCTTCAGGGCCCATGATGAACAAAAGTTACTCTAAAGGAGGTTGCACAGGAGAATGAAAGCTTTATGAGATTTCGATATCCGACCTTACCGCAATAAAGAGGTCGCGTGTTCAGGGGCACGTTCGTTAACCAAGTGTCTTCGATAAACTCGCTTGAATCTTTCTTTTACATAGCTTGCAGTCATTTTTACTCAAAGATGTATACTAATGCTGATATTGACGATATAAGGTATTGAATGAATCGTTCGGAATCTCAAAACACCATGAAAAGTTACTGCATTTGGAAAATTGGGACGTTGCAAAGAACCAAATCAACGGCGATTTATTACGGCGCATCACTCAATTAAAGGTCATAATCAAGAGTAATCTATCATGCTTGTAATAGTACAGCATATAAAATTTTAGTTTACGGCTATGGAAGGGGTCTAGTCTCGGCTAAGAACCGGTGCAAATATCAGCGTTCTATGTGGGCCTATAAAATTTAAAAAGCGGTACCGGGGACTCAGCTTTCAGGAATATGCATCAAACTCTCATCCAAATGGAATGTCATAAGTAGTGGATTGCAATAGCAGAGTTTACCAAAAATTTATCTTAACAATATTTCTAAATGAAAAGATCGTATTATCTTGCACCACCTGTCTATTTGAATATGTAAGGCTCGCCAGCTATGGAGCGAGACAAATTGCCCTACAGCTAGTAGCTTTTGGTCGTCAATCACAAATCTTCAAGGTCGAGAAGGCTGTTCAAAAATGTAGATATACGGTGAGTACAGTCAATAGAAGCATTGAAAAAATTCTATTGCTATTCCCTTATCTCCCGCGAAATTCAATAGTCTTACAAAGTACAACAACCTTGGAAAATTCGTCATATAAATCTACCATTTTTACGGAAGCCTCAGTTACATTTTGTGTTTGATATAACTTATTGCAGATATCTCAAGCCACTTTCTCACCAAATATGCCTCGCTCCACTTAGAGTAGCTTAAGCTGTCCTAGATTAACCACGTACCTTAGAAGTGCATTAATGGTGAAGCTGTCCTGTAACTTTTTTTTTTTTTTTTTTTCAAAATCTTGTACAGAAATAATCAAATGATGGTCATGTACTTCTTCAAGATCGTAAGTTTACATTTTATATTTTGCTATGTAAAAAATCATACATATACCCTCGAGCATTCGTATACATATAGAACGCAAGATAGTACAAGACAAGAATTGCAAACAGCCGATTAAACTGGAAAATACTGTGCACTTTAATCGATTACTATCATTTTTAGTCTCGCGAATGAAAGTCAGACGCAATGTTCAAACTGGAGACCTCTTGTAGTATGGAACTTGGGTCAAATAGTGTGGGTCTATGTTGCATTTAAAGTGTTTAGAAGCATTCAGTTGTTCACCACACTATCTACAACAAATGTAATTTTTTCTGTGTAAATACAAATTTGATTATTTCAGGCCGGGTATTAAAATGAACATGAGCTTCTCTTATTTCAGATAGCAATGAAATTATGGTAAAAGGGAAAAATAATTATCCTAACAACATTGACTCATTTTCTTTCGCTTGTTCAACATTGCAACGAAACATTAACGTAACAAATGGCAGAACAAGACCTTGCAGCTACAAGCAGTGCCTTTGCCGCTCAGTTGGCCGAGCAAGGCCAGATGATACAACATGTACTTGCACAGCAACGTTCGCAGGCGCAAACCAATGAGCACCATCATGGTAGGTGTCACCCCAGCGTACTCTCCATGGCCTAAGATACCAGTCTAAATGATTGACGGAGGATAGGCTGGTCCAATCTTTAAGTTATGGTCTCAATCTAATCAGCTTAGCCTTTCTCGTTTGTATTCTAAACAGAAGCATGCGGGTGCTTTCTAGGCAGAATTAATATGGTTTTTCCTAGAGGGTTTGCTGTTCCTTACAACATCGAGCGCATATGATGATATTTTCACCATCGCTGGACATATATCAGACACATGAAAGCTGCCAACCGTGGGCGGTGGCTTGTATTTTGCCAGTATCCTGAGTTGGTGGTGTCATCGTCAAGATCAGACAACTCCGAAACCCAACCCAATGATCTGCAAACATTTAACTGTCAGTGGGATTTTCTTAGTTTACAAACCACCCTATTCTGGAAGGCTAATTCGATCCATACTTGCCCATATTTGCATTGAGTCAAGTGTTTCCCAAAATGAACTTTTCTAAATCGTATGAAGAGAAAAAGGGCTTGAAAATTTTAGTTGATGGAACTTAACCAATGGATTTATTTTACCCTGAATTGAAAGGTTGCGAAAATACTTGTAGTAGACAATATTATCTTGCCTTATATCAATGTGTACTGTAAATGTCCATATTTCATTCCATTTATATGTCGGGATTAATGGCTCAGGTGAATGCTTCAAGATTGTCAGCGACAAACCAATAAAATCTGGACTTCCTCAATAGAGCCCTAGACTTCTCCCGACGCTTAGTCGGAGTATATATTTCACTTGGTAGAGCGAGAAACGAGTGGCCTGTGTTGCGAACCGACATATTAAAATTCTCAATGGATCATGTATGAAGATGTTAATTTTTCTTGCACCTGCAATAATAGTGGTGAAAGCGCTTGATTCTGTGGGCCGAAATGGAGTCAGTGGGAGAAGGACCATAGGCAATGGGATATGATATTTTAAAAAGAAAATCAGGGCTACAGCCTAGACATTTGCCTAGGTCTGTTTGAGTTTCAATCCGCGCCACAAAGGTAGATGACGAAAGTGGGAAATAAAGCTTTTGAAAGTTTAGGTGCTAACCTGTCCTACCACTTACAATCTATCGGCCGGTTATTTGTGATTTTTTTTTTTGGTTCTTTCTCCACCAACTGTCTGCCATCATATTCGCATTTGCTCTACCATGGTAGTGCCATTAGACGCTTGTACGTCACTAAAATCAAGCTATCAACTCGACCAAATCGATTATCATGACGAACTAGCGCCTGTTGCTATAGCGAGTGGCTACCGGTTAGGATCATATACTTGACGCAGTAGTATTGTTTTTAAAAGAAACTGACAACAGCTTCCTAGGTTAAGCGACAAGCAGCCAGTCATAGTCAAACTCTCCACATATGCCAACAAGCTTGAAAACGAATATCAGATAACAACACGATTATCAGCGTCGAAAGTAGACGGCCAATACCTTGTTAAACCGATCGAGCTAATTTCAGAAGAAATAACCGCCTTAGTTTTTGAGGATGACGGTACGGAACAGGACGAAAGCAACATGCATTGTACATGATTTAAAGGGGACTAAGACTCGATCTTCCATTGCAGGTTACAAAGTATACGATGGCAAGCTGCTGTCCTTAGGCTCGACGCCGTACGCACGATATCAAACCATTAGAAATTTCCTCAAACTAGCAGTGCAGATTTGTGAATGTCTCGGTCACATTCACTCTCACAAAGGTATGTCGATCTTCGCAGTATGGCCTGTAGGCAGATTCCTTGTTTAATGCTCCAGAATGACACTAGTCGTCCACGCTGGTATACGGCCATCTTCATTCCTATATCAGCCTGATTCCAAGAATATTAGAAAAATCTGGGATTTTGAGACTAGCAGTCGTGCCCCAGAATCAATCATATCCATAATGGACAGAATGCATATGCGAAAGCAGTTTTCGCAGACCATGTCAAACGAACAGTTGGCTTACTTGGCTCCTGAACAAACTGGTCAAACGGCATATCAAGTAGATAATCGGACAGACTTATACAGTCTTGGTATCACCTTTTTCTTCATGCTTAGCCAAGGTTTACCATTTATGGATCAAGACCCAAGGATAATTTTGCGTAATATTTTGACGAAACCACTGCCATTGACTGAAGAACTGAAGGCAACGTATCCTCCAATCATTTGGGCTATTGTAGAGAAGCTTACAAGCAAAGTAAGTGCACAGATATCTCCATAGAGTCGACAATCAACTTTCTATTAACAACCACCAATTAGTATCCACATGATCGATATCAATATGTCACCTCATTGCATGCAGATTTAGTACGGTTACAGGCGGTGGAGGGCGAAGCTGCACTCCGAGATATCAACTTCGAATTAGGTGTCGATAATAATTCCTTCAGCTTTGAGATGTCGAATAAGACCGTCGGAAGAACTGCAGAGCTACATACGATTTCAAACGCCATTAGAGCTGCAGCCGATCGTCGCAACAGTTCTAATCAAAGTAGTCCTCCAACCATTGTCTCCGATGGCTCACGTAGCTATTTTGCGAATGTAATTGACGAGTATGAAGACCTCCAAGAGCTGCAAGAGATAGACAGTGACGACGAAGAAGCCACTCAGAAAGCTGAAGCGAGAAATGCAACGGTGATAGCTATACATGGAGATGAAGGTATTGGTAAGTAACAGATAGTATGGTTTTAAATGCAGTGTAATACCACAATGTACATTACTCGACAACATCAATTTTCTGACTATTCTCACAGGGAAAACCAAGATCACGCTATGCGGTCAAGAGTACGCCCGGCGCCATGGCTATGTTGCTACAGCTAGTCTGAATTCTCTGCAAGTTTCCCCTTACCATTATGTGTTGCTGAGCTTAAAGCATCTATTGCGAAGGGTGCTATCTGAATCTGACGAGGAGATTGAGCTGTTCAAATCAATTCTGGATCACTGTTTGCGTAAAAGTGGATTCCGGGATATTCGTGGCTTGCCTGCTGAAGTTCTGGATCAACTTGAAGATATTGGCGAGTTTTTCAATTACCGCGATGAACCTTTAAGGACAGGGTTTCATCACGTAGCAACATTTTTTGAAACAAAAACATTGTATCATCGTGCCATTTCAAGCATCTTTCGTGCCTTGACCACCTTCAGGCTTTGTACCATAGTAAGTGCCGATAGTTCTCCTACTACAATTCGACTTAGCCATTGCTAATCTCTTATGGCTGCCTTTACCCAAACAGATTTTTGATGATTTGCATCACACCGACGAATCTTCTCTAGAACTCCTGAATACCATTGCCACTACCAACCGCAGACTTGTACTTGTATTTACCTATCGAACTGACGAAATAACTCCAGCACTTCAGCTTTTCGCTCAATACTTTAACAAGAGCCTTGTAGACATCAAGCTTCCTCCATTGGAATATTCAGATATTGTAACCTTAATTGCAGCCTCATTCAACCGCAAAGAATTTACTGATCGCGCCGACCTGTTACCTATGGTGGATTTGATATACCGTGATTCTTTGGGCAATGCCTATAAAATATCACAACTGCTCAAGAGTTTGGCGAGTCGCAATATAATTTACTACGACGTAGACGAACAGTATTGGGTATAGTAATTTGGCAAATTGACTTTTATTTTTGCTTACCTCTCTGATACGCTGCGTTTATGTCAACAGGATTATGATTTTGAAGAGCTTCGAGCAGCTACAACTGTAAATCAAGATAGCGATGAACCGGTTTCTGATACTGACTATATCGCCGTAAGTCATTGCTTCATACCTTTTTATTCACTTGTTCAGTCATTTAAACTCGTATTGCAATTAAGTCACAAATAGAAAGTATGCCAGTGGAAGGTCAGGAATTGTTGAAATGGGCATCTCTAATGGGAATGAACTTTTCGTTTCAAACGGTATCTCAGCTTATGGCGGCCGATGATTATAAGCATAATTTGGATGGTACATCATTAGAGCTATGCGACTCGGACGACGAGGAATCATCTACTGACTCCATGTCAAAATCTTCACTTGGTCTACAACATGCCCTTGAACATGGCTTCATCCATGCTTCTGGACTAGATGATTATACTTTTGCACACAAGCGATATTTACGCGCCGCTGCAACGATGATCGATGAGGAGCAGAAAGCAAATATGCGAAGCAAAATTGCGCAACGCTATGCCACGGAATCTAGCCTTGATGTCTTTTGGGTAGCAAACCATTTACTTGGAGCATTCCGGATCATAAGCAAATTGGAAAAGAAAGCCATCTATCGAAAAATTCTAGTCCAAGCGATGGATAAGGCTAATGCAAATGGGGTACAGGATATGGCATTGAAGTACTGCAAATCCGCACGCGCACTATTAGCACCATCACCTTGGGTTGACGGTGAAGATTCCAGCTACGATGAAACGCTGCATATTTATCACAACCTCTCTCAATTACACTGCTTTTTTGCTCATCAGGCCGACAGTCGAGCTGCAGCTGACGAAATTATTTACAAGGCGAGGAACGGCATCGATCGCTCACGCGCTTATAAAGTGATTTATTTGCATCTTTATGCTTCCAAAAAATACGAAGAGAGTATTAAACTCTTGGAAATCTCCATTGACGACTTGGGTCTCATCACGGTTGCAAGACAGGCACAGAAGGAACAAGTTGACAAATCGTACAATAGACTTGAACATGAGATATCGGCGATTGGAATGGATAACATACTGAGTATTGAACCTTCTCAAGACCCTATTTTGCATGCTACCATGGTGAACATGGAACAACTGTAAGTATGATCAAATGTGGTATGCCAATCTCATTACCTGTATTAATTACCTTCCACCATAGATGTATTTCTCTTTTCTGGAAAGGCGAGCATACCTCACTATTTGCGAATACAATTACCATAATAGAAGCGTCTCTCAAACATGGCCTTTCCGTGGCTTCTGGGACCGCGTTCACTATCCTTGCACCTTTTATTGCGACAAGATACGGAAAATACCAATTCGGTTGTGACATTGCGCAATTAGGTCTTCAAATTAGTGAGAAGTATGGAAATCACTCCCAAAAGGCACGGACCGCCTTTTACTATTATACCTTTATGAGCACTTTCAACAATCACATCGAGAAAGACATAGCACCTTTGCGAGCAGCATATGACAATGCTGTTCTCTCTGGCGATGCTATGTTTGCACGATATATTCCTGTACGTATTGCAGTTGCCATGTATTTTAGTGGTATGCCATTGGATCAAGTCATGAAGGAAGCTTGGGACAGTAGTGTCAAGATTAGAAAGTAAGAGTATGCATTGATTGTAGTGCCTTATGAAAGAAATTTTTGTTTTAACCCTCTACATCAACAGTTGGACAACCTCAACTGAGAGTTATAACTTGATCAAGGCAGTTAAAAGAAACATTCTCGCCTTACAAGGAAAAACTTACGGCACTGCAGAAGGCATTTTCGACGATGACGAGTACAATGACAATGACTTCATCGAGGAATCTTTTCCAACCGGAGAACAAAGTGATGCAGTCATGAACTGGCATTATTCGTACAAGATAATGTGCTTATATATGTTTGGTCACGACGATTTTGCTATCGAGCTCGCCTTTAAATGCTTCAACATTTTGGACAGCCAGCCATGTCATCGTCACACTCGTTGGATGCTTTTTTATTTCAGCCTTTCGCTCATTCGAAAATTGCACCAGAAAACAGTCGCGGATGATGTGCGGGTGCGATACATGGAGCAAATTCGTGTAAACAAGTCATTGATTGAAGAATGGTCGCAGATATCGCCTATCAACTATCAGATGTATGTGATTGCTCTTGATGCAGAGCTGGCCTCTTTGGACAATCAACTACACATCTCACAAAAACATTACGAAAAGGCTTTGAAATTGGCTCGAGCCGGTGGCTGGAACGTCGAAATTGCATTGTTTTATGAGCTGCTTGGCGAACATCATATACGACAAGATAACACTTTCGTAGCCGAGGCTATGCTACAAAAAGCACTGTCGGCTTATAGTGCTCACGGCTCATATGGAAAAGCTCGTCAATTACGAGGTTATCACAAGGATTTGGAATTGATAGATTCCTTGCCTATAGAAGTCTCAGTTCAGACTGAATTTGCCAGAGTTGATATAAACGTTGAGCGTTCAAGTGCAAAGGAATCTACTGAATCTTTTCAATATGGGGAAACAGACGAAAACTTGATGTCTTTGGAAATTGCTGATCTGGCTTCTATTCTCAAGAGTGGTCAGATTATATCCAGTGAGATGAATTTTGACTTGCTCATGAAGCAAATGCTCGAAGTAATTCTGGAAAGCTCAGGCGCAGATAGCGGTGTCATTATCGTCAAGGATGGCACAGAATTGAACATTGTGGGCAAAGGTTCTAAAACTTCTGGCTGCAGATATCTATCTCCTCCAGAAAGGTTAGAAAGCTCTATAGACCATGTTCTGGTTCGTATTGCTCTCCATACCATGCAAGTTTCCGAGCCGACAATTGTCACAGACTCGATGACAAGAACAACCTTCTTGGATGAATACTGCTCTATCAAGTCTGCAATTTGCACGCCAATTCTTTACAAAGGGGTATTGATAGGATGTGTCTTCATCGAAACTTACCAAAAGTACCTATCAGGAAGACAAGTAAGATCATTACAGGCTCTGACTAGGCAAATTGGCATCTCCGTCACCAACGCAAGGCTTTTCAACAGTCTTCAAGGCGCTATGAAGGATAACGCAAAGATGATCGAGAGGCAGCAAATTGCTTTGAGAGACGCCAAAGAAAGCAGAGAGGCAGCTATAAAGGCGAATAGAGCCAAATCCAACTTTTTGGCGACCATATCGCATGAACTACGAACGCCTTTTGCTGGGTTTTACGGCATGATATCACTGTTAACGGAAACTGATTTAGACGATGAGCAGTTGGATATCGTTGAAACCGCCAAAGAATCTTGTCAAATGTTACTGAAGATTATAGACGATTTACTGGATTTCAGTAAGCTTGAGGCGCATAAAGCCTTACTAGACCTTGGCCCCACCAGTGTACCTGACGTTATTGCTGACGCCATTGATGTTATGGCTTCGTTGGCCATACAAAACAATGTCAATGTAACATACTCTGTCGACCATCAGGTGCCGAGTACTGTATTAGCCGACGCTGCTAGACTACGACAAATTTTCCTCAATCTCATAGGTAATGCCATCAAGTTCACAAAAAATGGAGATGTCCAGGTGAATTGTCAGCTTGATAGCAGAGATACACATCAGGATGGCGTGTATGCAACTCTTCGTTTTGAAGTCATTGATACTGGTATTGGAATTGCTCCTGAACAGCAAAAAGGTCTTTTTGAGCCTTTTGCTCAAGTCGACGGCAGTACAACTAGGCTTTACGGTGGAACTGGACTAGGTCTTTCAATCTGTTTGCAGTTGATACAACTCATGTCTGGTTCAATAGGAGTGATATCTGAAGGAAAGAGCAAAGGCTCAACCTTTTGGTTTACCGTTCAAGTTAAATGCGTTTATCCCACGCAGTTGACAAGGTCGAACTCTCATTTGAAAAAGCTCAGCAGCAACAAAATTCTTCTGGCCACTACACACCTACCAACTGCGAAGATGGTCCAATCAATGACGCCAGATTTGACAATTACTGTGAAAGAACTCACAAATGATCTGTTTTCAGACTGTCACAGTATCGATTTGTTGATTATAGATCTGCCATTGATACAACAGCCAGGTCTTTGTGAGGAACTCCAATCGCTAATCAAAACAAAAAAGCTGACCTGCGAAACAATAGTTTTATATCATTCCTCTGTTGATTGGCACCGTAGACTACTTGGAGATGAAAATTACTGGAAGGAGTATACACCCAGCGCCAGAATAACTAAGCCGCTTCGCAGAGAGGTTTTCACGAAAGCTCTATTGGAAATACTATCGGTACCGATATCCCAACGGGAAGTAAAGGAAGAAACCAAACCAAATCCAAGTTCAGGGTCGAGGAATAAAACATTCTGGACTGTGAAGGAAGAAGTTTGGATTAGTACACACAACAATGTTTTGATTGCAGAAGGTATATATGCGTAATGCAATTGCCATCGTAACTACCTGGTTTATTAACACCAATCCATAGATAACCCCGTTGCGCAGAAACTGCTCGTTAGACAGCTTCAAAAACTTGGATTTGCAGTTGAAAGTGTGAAGGATGGAGAAGAGGCTATAAATATATTTACGTCCAGTAAAAGAGATCATTTCTCTTTTGCAATTTTCGATCATCACATGCCCAAGGTAAATTTCATGCTATGCTTTTTCTGAACGCCATGGCTTTATCCTAACTCCATGATTATCAGTGTGATGGCCCTGAAGCAGCGGCACGCATTCGCCATATCGAAGCTACAGATAATCTGAACAGAATGCCCATATTTGCATTGACAGCTGATGTGAGAGCAATTGCGCGAAAAGCGTCGGAACAAAACGGTATGGAGGACTACCTTACGAAGCCTTTGATAATGGAGCGTCTAGTGGCTGCCATAAGGAACCACTGTATGCATTCTAGTACGGCAACCTTGTAAATAGCATCTAGATGATCCTGCTTGCTTGTATATTAATTTGACATCAACTACTACCTACTTACTGCAAACGGGCTGTATTTTAGGAAATGGAGGTCATGTTCAGTGATGTGATTCTCACACCTAAGTTTAAAGAAACATTTTTTCATTCATTTAAGTTGTGGTTGGAAATTTTAAAACGTCATGTTGCTGATACACTCATCAAAGTTATCATGCCGCAGATAGGCACATCGCACATATATTTGGTTTTAGAGCCTCCACTGAATTGCAAGGTCACGGATTTATACCTATGTTTCTGAAGCACCTTTAAGGGTCACCTGCGATGTAATATATCAACAGTGTCAGCTACTGCTCTTGCAACTTTAGCATACATAGTTAGAGATCATGGAAATGCGTCAGTTGCCTATTCCTTTGCACTAAGTACAATTTGTAACGGAAAGTTTTGTTGGCTATTGATCGGAACACTCATCATCTTACATATTTATTAAGCGACTGAAAAATACATTCAAGCATGCAAAGTGTTCTCAAGGAAAGAGTCTGTAAATGTAAACTCGGATGAATGAACGAAAATTCACTGAAATTGCGTAAGGAGACGTATGCACAAAGATCATGTAGAAAATGTCATGAAAGTCGCATAATGCTGATACAGTATGCATATACGCGCTTACGCCGTGAACAATAATCTTTTGTCTGCCCTCATTATCTCCTTTGCAGAAAGTTGATCCACATGTTGTATTTCTCTAGAACTTAGTTAACCTTATTTGAATATTTCTCAAAGTAACAGACTTCCGTAACAATTGTATGTCTAGTCCAAAGAACTAGGACAATCTCCTGCAAGACTGTTTTTCACCTTTTCTTTCATAGCGGAATACAAAAGCCAAGTATTCAATATCTGTCCAATTACCCAGAATACAGAAGCGTAGTAACTGAGATTGCTTGGTTGAGCCATTGAAGCTGCGAACGAAATTTTAGTTGATCTTTCAAAATGGTATCTCCCAAGCAACATTCTATTTCATCATCTAACGAAAATTCTGTCAATTACTGTGAAACATTTAACGTACAAAGTGGTACAGTCTCAGCGCCTGTGTTTTTTTTGGAGCTTGATGCAGCGCTTCATTGAATATCACCATAAGATCATTAGCATTATCTTTTTCAGCACGCCATATTCGACCCCAAGGGCTTGCGAGTGTGCTTCATAAATCTGAAGAAAGCATGTCCGCAGTGCGGACAGCAATGTCTTCCAACGCTGTTCTTCTTTTTCGATAGTCTAGGCACTTAAAGAAAAGGTAAGTTGTTGGCAAATTCTTGATCAGTGTTGTTCCAACTTCTATGGTCACTGCTAGTACTGTTAAGCTGATTTCATTACTATGAGGGTTGTTTATTTAATCATAAAAATATTTTTCTGCTCTACAGTCCACTAAGAATAGTCTAATGACACTCTTTCTCCATATGTAAGGAGAAATATAGAGAGATCAAAACGAGCATATGTTACAAGCAAGGCAATAAAAAACGACGACGCGCAAGTTGTGTGAGATTCATCCGATTACAATGCCGGAGGAATAATGCTGTCATCGGTGGTTGTAGTAGCAGTGGTAGTAGTGGTGGTATCGGTGGTGGTAGTGGTGCTGTCAGTGGTGCTGTCAGTGGTGGTAGTGACGGAGCTTGCAGATGAAGAATCAACAGCAGAGCTGGAGGCAACAGAGCTGGAAGCAACAGAGCTGGGAGCAGCAGAAGAAGGCATAGGGGAGGGAACAAGCGAAGGGAAGGCAGCTGCAAGAAGGCCATTAATATCAACGATAGAGCCGGCTCCCAAGCAGGGAATGGAAAAAGTGCTGGTTCCAAGCAAGACGGAAACCGAACGGGAAGCACACTTATCGGCGCTGTCTTTATCATGATGGTCATCCTTGTCATCCTTGTCATCGTCATCACTCTTGTCATCCGACCAAAAGTTCTGAGGTTCGACAACCTTGGCACTACCTTGCTGAATTTCAGCATTTCCTCTCTCTGAGAAGGGAGTAGCGTCAACCGCGCTTAGTGCATACAAGCAGCAAAACAGAATGGGGATGGCTGAGCGCATTGTCAAGATACGTTAGAGTGAATGATGAGACACCTATCGTAAAGATTGAACTTTTATACAAGTGATATTGAACTTTAAGGAATCTTTTATTGCGAAAGGGTTACGAGCGTCAGCGAGTAACGCGTCGCAATAACATATACTAAAGTATTCTGCGCGCGAGCGAA